>NW_008710013.1:889553-930928 GCF_000327385.1 Lottia gigantea | reverse complement strand
TTCACTCTATTAGCTATATTGTGCAACCCTGTAGTCACTAAAGACTGTTTAATCATTTCTGACAGCTGCCAGTGGGCGTATGTTACCTTGCCTGGCAAGCTATCTTTTTACTCTTGAATTGAGTTCAATGCAATGTCCATAAAAGAATATTTGATTGGATGAATTTTTTATAGACTTGAAAGTAAAATGAATTAAAAAATACTCATACTCATACTAATCTGTTGGATAAAGGCACCAGTTATCAGGTTGTGTCATATTGTTCAATGGATATTCTGAATTTAAAAATAGTAATTAATTTATGTATTTATTTTATAGGACTGTTTAAAATCTAGACCGTCTGTAAAAGAACGAGATCGTCCCAATTTAAAACAATCTTGTCAGGTAAGGAAGTGGAATATATTCTATTTAACTTGACATTTACCATAATTTCTGCACTGTTGTATCGAACTCATCATTTTTGCAAAGTTCTGTGTTAAACTCAGCTCTATATCATAGGGAAGCTGTGATATCTGAAAAAGCTACTAAGCACTTTCTCACTTGGCTGATGTTTGTCTCTGGAGATTAAATGTTTGGGTTTGACTTTCAATTGTCACAGATAAAGACATCTATTTAATTAAGAAATGTAGATCTTGTTATCATTATGGGGAAGTTATCAATGTGTTATCATGCAGGTCATGTAGCTTTGGTCAATCATTATGAGGGTTTTTATACGCCCACACGTAAGATGGGCGTATATTGTAATCACCCCGTCGGTCCGTCGGTCCGTCCGTTCACATTTGGCTCGTGCTCACTCTACAGGCTACAGTTCTTTATGGATTCTTTGATTTCTATTTTGTGTGTCAATGTCATTATGAAGATGATCCCTATTGATTTTCGTGATGATCGGATAATTTTTCACCGTAATATCGTGTCTGACTTGACGTTTTTCTCTATTAGCTATATTGTGCAACTCGTGCTCACTCTACAGGCTACAATTTTGTACAGATTCTTTTGATTTTTATTTTGTGTGTCAATGTCATTATGAAGATGATCCCTATTGATTTTCGTGATGATCGGATAATTTTTCACCGAAATATCGTGTCTGACTTGACGTTTTTCTCTATTAGCTATATTGTGCAACTCGTGCTCACTCTACAGGCTACAATTTTTTACAGATTCTTTTGATTTTTCTTTTGTGTGTCAATGTCATTATGAAGATGATCCCTATTGATTTTCGTGATGACCGGATAATTTTTCACCGAAATATCGTGTCTGACTTGACGTTTTACTCTATTAGCTATATTGTGCAACTCGTGCTTACTCTACAGGCTACAATTCTTTACAGATTCTTTTGATTTTTATTTTGTATGTCTATGTCGTTATGAAGATAATCCCTATTGATTTTCATGATGATCTATCGATTTTAATGATGATCGGATAATTTTTCACCGAAATATGGTGTCTGACTTGACGTTTCACTCTATTAGCTATATTGTGCAACCCTGTAGTCACTAAAGACTGTTTAATCATTTCTGACAGCTGCCAGTGGGCGTATGTTACCTTGCCTGGCAAGCTATCTTTATCAACGTTAAGAGACAAAAACACAGAGATTTAATAATTACTGCTTTGGGTTTTTTAATTTGTAGACTCCAACTAGGTTAATGCCATAGAACTATAATATACATATAGATATATATTTATGTATTACAGTTCTATGGTTTATGCAAACACTTTCGAGTTTGCATAAGTATTCATTCATTCTGCCGTCATTTTCGAATGGATGATTTTCTGAAGGATGGTGGTCTTGGTAATACAACGAGGTTTATCCCTAATAGGATTTCAATTATTGTTTGGGTTGATAAGGATGCAAATGAGAGATTTCGTAAATATACTGAAGAGCAATTGCACTTAACAAATTCAATAATTTGATTGGGAGCAATGTCTCTATTAAATGTTAATGGTTGGTAACAATCAACTTCTTTAGTCCATCCGCCCATTAATGGGTCTAACACCCGCTTCGTGGTTCACTGCGTTTCGCCTGCAGATAAATGTTTGATGGTGTGCTCTTAAACGATGCTGGATTAGGGAACCTTTAGTTGGTTCAGGATCAGGATGCCTTCAAAAACTCTTCCACATTGCCTCTTCTACAGACTGGACAGTAACAATTAGCAACAAATATTGAAAGGCTATCAACAATGTAGTCGTCAAGATAGATTGTGAATATTTCTGAAACTGTTTCCACCAAGTGATTTTAGATTTTCCCAAAAATTTACCTACAGTATCGCAACCAGTAAAAGTATGAAATCCAGCAAGAGCTTAACTTTTATCTTTTCCTAAGATTTGACAGATCTTTTGTACATCTACTCGCCTTGAAGGTGTTAATTCTACAAAGCATTTTGTTGATAATATATTTGCATGGGTGACGGCAATCAGTGTCCGAGAAAAGATAACGATGCATGTAGAATCCTTACGGTATCTGCTTATTCCTGGTTATGTTCTGTAAATCGTATCGTTCCTATATTACTTCCATTGAATGAAATGGTTAATAATCTCTTCTCAGACTGGATCTTCATAAGAAAGAACTATTTGCTTCTTTAGCCGGATTAGCATATTAAGCTTCGGCTTGTTTCCGAAACCTTACTTATTTTAGAAATAAAATATTGTTTAAATCATTTGCTTCTTTGTTTCAATGTGAGACAAAAATCTTTTAGTTGTTAGTTTGGAAATATCAAATGTACCTCACTGCAGCAGATCCATTGTTGCGCCGATCTCGGGTGGCAGACTTTAAACTGTTACTTTTATACGAGTCAAAAACTAAGCGAACCTGTGAAAATTCAACCGATTTCTTTGGGATTCTAGGCACATATTCATTTTCAAAGTCTTGAAACGTCTTTAGCTTTGGGGATTTGATATCTATGCTTTGGACAATATATCATAGCAGCACGATTGCATCACCAATGTTAAACGTATCATCTGTTAAATTTCGTAAAAGTTGCGACTTCCCGCTACCACCAGATATCAAACTTCCATCGTTGTTCACGAGACTTGAATAACTGCAAGTTCGTATCTTTCTATTGTCGATTTCATGTCAATATCCCTTGAAGACTTACCCACTACTGCACATCTTGCAATTAATCCACGATATTCCTTCAACTTAATATCCTTTAGTTTATGAGTGCCAATTTTTCCGTCAAACCACCTTCTAGCTCCACTGCCCACTGGCAGCTATGATTTCGAATAAAAATATTTGGCAGTTCAATTTTTAGATTTTTTTTATCAAAATGTCGCGGTTTGCTTGGGTTCGAATGGCACCAAAAATCCTGAAACCCCTTAATTCTTCTCCTACAATAGTTGGTCGCACCCTATACCTCAGGGGGTGAAAACAAACCCAGGCTGGAAACCAGGGATATACAGTATTATAGCTTATTAGTGACTTAAGTATGAATTTTCTCATATTAAAGAATTTTAATTCAATGATATATATATTTACTGCCAGTTGTTTATGTTTTGTAATTCACAAAATTTCTTTACTGTGCTCATGAACAAATTTTGAAGCATTTTATCTAAGTCAAAGGCTATAACTCAGAAACCGTTCATCGAAAAATCGTCAAATTCCAACTTGACCAAGATCTCATCAATATGAATGATTACACCAAATATAATTAAAATCAGTTAAAAACTGTACTCTCTATTGTGTTCACGAACAAATTTTGACGCGTTTTTCCTAAGTCAAGGACAATCACTCATCGAAAGATCATTAAATTCGAACATGACCAAGATCTTATCAATATAAATGATCTCAGCAAATGTCATTAAAATGTGTTCACAAACAAATTTTGACGCGTTTTCCTAAGTCAAGTGCAATAACTCAAAAACCGTTCATCGAAAAATCGTTAAATTCGAACTTAACCAAGATCTCACCAATCTACATTATCACATCAAGTTTCATTAAAAATCAGATAAAAACTGTGTTCACAAGAAATATTGGCGGACCGTCGAACAGAGGCGACGGCAATATACGTCCACATTTCCATACAAGTTGAACATAAGTTTAGCTTTAAAATGTATAATAATAGTAGAAAAGTGTTGAAATATGAAATTTAGCGTCCAAAATGCCCCAAAACCATAGTCACCAATATTAGATATGGCGGATATTTTCCTTCACTAAGAATTTTAATATGTTTATTTTAGTGTGCTAACAATGTGAAATATGCACAATATTTATATTTTTAAAAACGTAAAAAGTGTGATTTATTTAAATATTAAAAAGAATTGGATAGAATCTACCAAATAAAAAATAAACGTGGTAAAATTCAGTTGACACGTTTTGTCTCCATAGACTATACAATGACATTGGCCTAATTTAACATGTTACCACGCCGTGGTAGGCCTAAATAGCTGTAAGGGTACTTTTCACTATTTACCACGCTTAGAACGCATATGGTAAATAGCCACTGTCGTAGGTACTAGGTTCAGTTAGTTCAGATTGCTTTCTCTTTGTATACCTCTGATAACTCGTAGTGCCAGAAGAACCATAAAAAATCTTATGACCGGATAAATAGGTTATCCAATGGGTAACCTGTGGATATGGTTTTATGCCACCCTTGTTGGTGACATTTTCACGAGTGGCTACGCAAGCACTTATGGTATAAAAACCATAGGCATAGGATAACCTCTATATATTGGAACATAATTGCCATTATCAATACAAATTATAAGGGTAAAACACAGAATTTCTACGGCAGCTAACGTGTAATACCGCACCACCACAAACACGCACCAGATCGTAACTTGACGCGATATGAACGCGGATATTAGAGAGAAAATAAACACTTGACATGCATGCGGGAAAAATCGACAGAAAATAATGAGAAAAGATTTTCGCTTCTGATTTCAGATTTCTTATGTCCTCCTACTATTGATAAAAATTACTTACATTGGTTAATTAGATTTTACCGGACATACCTGGAAATCCATCATTATACATACACGTTCAATAAAATCATCATTCAATAATTGAGACAGTATTTTTGAACATGTCTCAGTCCTATATTGAAATATATTGTCAATAACTATCATTGAGTCAATAATTGACGTATCAAAATCATTTTGATTTTTATT
Organism: Lottia gigantea; assembly: GCF_000327385.1. Taxonomy (NCBI): domain Eukaryota; kingdom Metazoa; phylum Mollusca; class Gastropoda; family Lottiidae; genus Lottia; species Lottia gigantea. Next base: position 925,828 of record NW_008710013.1, on the reverse strand, counting down.
GACGACATCTACCGTTGCTGAAGGAACATAGGGAAAAGGAGGACTTCTGTGATCATCGAAGAAACATGAAATGTAGAAAGAGGTTTTAAAAAATATCCGGTATAGGTTTCGCGTGAATTATCAAAGTAAGTTGCTTAAATCCAGACTTGTTGACAAGACATATTAAATTAAGAGATGAATCATCAATAAGTTAAAAGAAAACAAAAAACCAACGAGAGATTTACTGTAAATAGAATCAAATTTTATAGGAAATAGCAAAGTAAGTTGGTTTAAGTTCGATTGTCAGGGAGAGGCAATTTTTCGGTAAATTTGAACATGAAAATGAGGACTTCTTTATTGCCCTGACTCTTGTCAATCGGTCGCTTTTCACGCGCAATTAAAGTCCCATTCTCATGCGATTTGATGAAATTTTGTCAGGAAACGATCTTGGCAGAATGAAATTTGAGGATGTCTCGAGAAACGGGTTTTGAATTGGAAGAAACTTGGTATGATTTTTGGATTGATGAAATTGGCGATGCCTCGATGAACGGCTTTTCCGAGACAAGACACATCAAAATCAGCTAATTAGCCATCGTGTCCAAACTACACCGCCATTCGTCATATACGACGCTAACTAGCATGATAGGAACTAGAGTTTTTTCGATTCTGTTCATCTGATTGGTATATCACTAAAATCAATCTTGAAATTGGATAATAATATTAACCAATATAAGATTACTGTATGGCCCAAAATCTGGATTTCAGGAATGAGGTATTAGACCTGGATGAAACTAGGTTTGGAAGAATGGAGAGGTTTCAGGCGAGTATATTAGAATAGGATATATAGATGTCATCCAATTGTGACAGATAGTCAGTTCTTTTCGTAATATTGGATAACTCAGGGTGGTGATTGTTAGTTACACATAATTACAAATACATCAGTCTAGCTTAATAACCAATGGCTACCATAATATTCTAAAATCACATATCGCTCTTATCTGTTTTAAAATAATGATAAAGTGATTGATTAAAGGGACAGGTAGACCATTTTGAACCAATCATGCTTTAGTCTCAGAAACTGGAATTTTTTAGCTGCACGAGCAGTGTTCATAGCACACCGTCGAAATGTGGGCCTTCAGATCTATATGTGTCCAGAATTATCTGCGTTTGAATATTAAAATGACGACTCGTCATTACTCTGTGACCAGTTTTAATGACATTTGATTTATTAAATATGATTGATGAGATCAACGACAAATCTGATGCTAATAATGTTTCCATGAAAGGTATTGCCTTTGCCTGCGTAGTTTTCAGGAAAAAAATCTACATGAACATTAATAAAATGAAAGCTTGCCAGGTAAGGTAATATACGTCCACTAGCAAATTTGATTTTAAATAAAAATATTTGACAGTACAGTAACAATTACCAGTATGAAATATTCAACTTCTTATGAACTGTTTGAGGCGATACTTAATGTTACGCGTTTTTGTAACGCGCTAAAAATAGAAAGCATTTTTAAAAACAAGGTCAATTAAATTTTTCCATTATCAATAGGGTTTATCCATGGGTAATAATAAACAAATTCACCAAATTTCGTCAAAATCTGTCAAGAATTGTGCCTTTTTGGGTTCATCTTTGGGTGACAGAAAACACTTTTCTTTTTCTTTCATTAAAGTCCAGTCCACCGCCTGGTAATAGTAGACTAAAATTGTTATTTTGCATTTAGCTTTTCCAGTATTTAGTACATGTAATAGCCTGATCAAAGTTTGTCAATACCGTCATCAAAAAACATGCATTGTTTGGTAGACCTTTGAAAACAGATTGCGCAACTTTTAAATCATATGATAGTGAGTTTAGAGTATGTAGTTAAGTATACTTCACGTAGCCTATCCATTGAAGTGAAAGGATTCTTGTCTAGCAGGGTTGATTTCATTCCCTCAACACGGTAAGCCTATAGATAAATTACTCTATTAATTATATATAAACTCTAAATCAGATCTCCAAAACTGTTTGTATAAGTATAATAATTGTTGATGAAACTTCATAATATGAGGTATAATTTTTTTTTAAAACTAGCAAGAATAGCAATGAAATTATATGCAATAACATCTCGAAAAATTTCGAAAAAAAATCTTTATTCAATGGGTGAAGATTTTAGGGGGGAAATATATATTTTGTATTGTATATAATACCTAACTGATACCTGCTTCTACTGATAGATGTATAGTGCTTGATAAATAAAATATCTGTTGAATTGAATAAGGCCATAATTATATTAAAACAAAATAATCAAGGTTGGTTAGTTTTGGACATGTTTAATTTTTTTTTTATTTATGATTTAATAGTAGTTACTTTTATACGCCCACGTGGATATTGCCGTTGCCTCGGTCCGTTCACATTTCTTGTGAGCACTATAGAGACTACAGTTTCTATTTGATTTTACTGAAATTTGTTGTGATGATTTATATTGATGAGATGTTGGTCAAGTTCGAATTTGACAATTTTCGATGAACCTTTTCTGAATTATTTGCCTCGACTAAGTAAAAACGCTCATTTGTTCGTGAGCACAATAGAGACTACAGTTTTCATTTGATTTTAATGAAATTTGGTATGGTGATATATATTCATTTGATCTTGGGAAAGTTCGAATTTGAAGAATTTTTGATGAACGGGTTTTGAGTTATTGCCCTTGACTAAGTAAAAACTCGTCAAAATTTGTATATGAGAGCAATAGACACTACAATTTTCATCCGATTTTGATGATTTCTATTGATGGTATCTTCAGCTGGTTTAAATTTTTTTGATGAACGTTTTCGAATTATTGCCCTCGTCTTAGTACAAAAAAGTCAAAATTTGTTTGTGAGCGCAATAGATTCTACAGTTTTCATTCGATTTTTATGAAATTTGGAGTGGCGATTTATTTTCATGAGATCTCGGTCAAGTTCAAATAAGATGATTTTTTGATGAACAGTTTTTGAGTTATTGCCTTGACATGTCAAAATTTGTTTGTGAACACATTAGAGACTACAGTTTTCAATTGATTTGAATTAATCTTGGATTGATTCATATTTGACGATTATTCGATGAACATTTTTTGAGTTAATGCCCTATTGTTTTCGTCCGATTATAATGAAATTTGATGTGATCATTTATATTGATGTGAATTTAGTGAAGTTCTAATACGATGAGTTTTTGATGAGTTTTATCGAAATGTCTGAAAGCTTGTTTTCAATTTTTCGAAGGAATCTCTTTGAATAACCCCTCTCCCTTAGTTTGTCACAAACTAGTTTATATGTAGATTCAAAATTATTATCAGACCAAATGATAAAAATATCGTCAAATATTCGCATAACTATAGGGGCAAATCGTTTGCCCATAACAGTTTCAGATGTTTGTAAATATATCTTTTTTCCATCATCACGTTACAGGGACAAATGCACCATTCTTTTTGACCCATTATACTTTAGTCTCAAAAACGAGAATTCTTTAGCTAAGCAAATTAGCAATACTGTTCACAGCTCACTGTCAATATTTGAGCCTTCAAATCCATGTGTGTCCAGAATTATCCGGGCTTGAATGTTAAAATGACGACTCATCATTTTAAGATACTCTGATATATAGAAATTGTCAGATATTTTTGAAGAAATTATGCGATTTTCGTAACCTAGAAAGCTCGTAAAAGTCCAAAAGACAAAATTCTGGACGGATTTAGTTGAAAATCAAAACAAAGTCTTTGAATAAAGCTTGTGCAGTATGAAAATGTTAGTCTCGAAATATTTCATTTATTGATAGCTCTTGTCAACTCCTGGATGACTTGGCTGCCATTGGTGGGTGTATTACAGTGGGCCATCGCAATTTTTTCTATTCATAGTCAACATTGTAGAAATAAGTACATAAAATTAAATAAAAATGGAGCTCCGTGAAATTAGATCCAGTTTTTTCAGAGGGTAACACGTTAATGACCTTCAAATTAGCTTAAATCAACATTTTTCTGGTGACAAATTTTACAACAAATAATCATTGGGACAATATTGTACCTTTCATTTCTGTAAATACAGAAAATGTGTTTCAAAGTACTGGAACATTTTGGGACATATCAATTAGCCGTAAGGTTGTCATAGACCTTAATATTGTGACAATATGATAGAGGATAGAAATATACTGAAAATATAAGGTTGTTTTAGATGGGTTCCCTTATTTTCATTTATGGAAATGAAAATGCTAATACTTATTACAAAGTAGATGTGTTATTATGACTAGTTAAAATACCAGTTTGTCTCACATGTCCATAATTAATGCATAATTGTTACATTAGAAAAGAATTACCCACAGAATTCATATGAGTGACCGATCAAGAAAGATCAAAAAGCATTTATTTGTGTTTATCCAGACTGTACATATATGGACATTTTATGATTGGTTAAAACTCTTAATTATATACCATAACATAATGATATGATTCAAAATACATGATGATAATTCATAAGAAACATCAATTAAAGGGACGTGTGCCTTTTTTATTTTTGGGGGGGGGGGGGGGGGAGGGTTGATTTTAGTATTGAATATATGTAAATAGTTTTCAGAGGTACCAGAAATGTACGCAAATCACATAATACCTATCAAAATACTTCAAACTAAGAATTTTACTCAAGAATAACAATCACCACCCTGAGTTATCCAATATTATAGAAATGAACCTACTGTAACCTTATATTGGTTAGTATTTATGATTTAATTTCAAGATTGATTTTAGTGATATACAAAGTCAGATGAACAGAATTCGTTCATCATTTTAAGTAGTTATAATGTGAAAATGACCAAAGATCTCAAGCTTTTATAGAGCTTACATCTGCTGATTTCTGATGCATTTCGACAACGTCAAGGACACTGTAATATATAAACGTCTTATTTCTAAATTGTCCAAGAACTCATCAAATCGCACATGTATAGCCTACCATTTATGAATCTGGTTCAACTAGATCCCTGGTCTCCCTGTGGATGTGAAATGGGGATGTGAAAGGTCCGCGTGATTGCTCCAAGGTGAAGGCTGAAATAGGTTGGGAACCACTGAACTAGATCTTAGCAAATCGTACATTTAACCCAAGTTCTATCCAAATCGAAAACACTCTAGTTTCTATCATGCTTGTTAGTTGATTTTGATGTGTATTGTCTCGGGAAAACCGTTCATCGAGGCATCGCCAATTTCAAGCTCATCAATCCAAAAATTATATATCAAGTTTCTTCCAATTGGTATAGAGTCTGATTTTGAATAAGATACGGGAGATAACTCAAAACCCGTTTCTGAAGACATCGTCAAATTTCAATTCTGCCAAGATCGTTTCCGGACAAAATTTCATCAAAATCGCATGAGAAATAGGACTTTAATTGCGCGTGTAAACCGATCGACTGATTTGAGCAGGCGGATTGGCACGAGCCAGGGCAATAAAGAAGGTCCTCATTTTCATGTTTAAATTTACCGACTCTCCAAGTTAGTATTTCATTCAAAAAGTGTCTGGTAGTGAACATTTTACGAATGGTCACATAATTTGAGAGACCACGTTTATATTATTCAGATCATGAAACGATTTGTTATTTATTTCTGTACTTAGTCCGAAGTTGTGTAAATAAATAGGGGCAGTTGAATAGAATAGGTCGTGTAAACTTCTTATAACAAAAACACCCATCGTTACAATATGACGATCCCATGTCATTCATTCCAAACTTGTACCAAATATGTCCGTGAGCTTAAGTACTCAATGTCTACACTTACTTCACGCATTGAATGTTTATGGTGAGTTTTATTATGAATTTTATTAGGAAAGTTTTCGAGGTTCGAGGTGCATTGCCATGTCGTAGAGAAAATGCCGAAATGTTCAAACATTTGTCTAAGTTTTTAGGACAAGTTTGTGCCATTCGCGTAACCCATTCATGAACACAGCGAAGAATTGACTAACAAAGTGTGAACTATGCGCAAACAATACTTAACCTTTATGCGTAGACAATTAGTGCCATGGAGTGTCAATGCAACCACATTTTAGTTGTACATTGCGTATACAGGGCATTGTGTATAACGGACAGGCCGCAAATGCTGCGTATCGCTGCGATGCACCGAAATAACTCGACTTTTCTCGCGACATTGCGAGGACACAATTCGTGCAAATGTCAACATGACATTTCAACTGACGGCCGTATGCGAGTACGATTGTAAACTATACAAATGTATAAAAGAAAAGAGTTGGTTTAGTCAGTCATGCTTTTTCTATTCATAGTCAACACTGTAGAAATAAGTACATAAGCAAATAAAAATTGAGCTCTATGATATTAGACCCCATTTAATGTGGAGGATTACACGTTAATTACCTTCAAATTAACTTGAAATTGAGCATTTGTTAAAGGAACCGCCACTCGAACGGTCTTGGTCGCCGATTTTTGTCGCCGACTAGAATCTTGTCCAAGAGTTTTACCGGGCACTTGAGGAGACAAAAATCTCCAGTCTGCCGTTTTCCTCCATGTTGACAATAACATTTTTACACAACCTTACTTTCCGTTGAAAGTAAATTGCAAGAGTGGCAGTATTTTTTTTACCATGAACGGATATAAAAATAGCATTTTCAAGCTTTGTTTACGTCGGAATTATCCATTCGTCAATCATCGGCCGTTTGCGTAAGGCTGAATCTTGCAGAACGCTAGAGGAATTTTCATCGTAGACCGTTTGGTAATTTTGTCCGATTTGTATTGTTTTCTGAATATTTTTACTCCTTTGATGCGCTATGGATCTGAATTTGTTTGTCTTGATAAATCTAGCTACAGGCCCTTGAAATTCTGTAAATATTAATGAAATATGGGCAATGTGGAGAAAAAAGTGTCAACGTATATATCCACAGAACATACATTGACAGATCTTCAAGGGCCTGTGATCAAGCTTTTTACAACAATAACAAAAACAAATGAATGTGGTTTTACGTTCCACATTTCTGATATTCTGATTGGTCTAATGAAGACAGACAATGCCATACAGTGTACAATGATGTAAATTTATCCAGAACAGTGTCACCAGCCTGCTCACTTTCGATTTCTTAATGCCGAGGGAGCAAGGAGCTTCGGTTTAATTTCTCATCCGAACAACTGGACGCTTTTTCCATGTCCGACCATGGCATTAATGTGATGAACTAGACCTCGACATTTTCAGCCGTGGCAAATCATGTCCTCGTTTAGCTTGCAAGATTATTTTAAAAGAGGATTTAGATAATTTTAATTTAATCATGGAAATAAGATGATTCGAAATGAAGTTAAAGTTAATCCAGTTCACATCTGTATTGCACAATTTCCTTCATCTATATAAAAAAATAAGTGAATAGGGATAGTCTTTTCTATATTACCCGGACTAATACATTATCTGCGTCATGACCTTAATACTATAATTTATATATATATATATATATATATATAGCTGTGTTTACTTCCACCTTGAATGTATGTATTATAATTATTTAGTTAACTTTGATTATTTGTTAGTTATAAGTTGTAAGTATTCTTATCTTAGACTCTTGTGTGCAATTTCTCCTTACAAGTTGTTAATTTAAATAAATAGTTTTCCTTTTACATATGTATTGTTAAATTAATTTTAAATCACCTGTAGAAGATGTTATTTTAATATTATTAAATGTTAAAAGAGTACTGTTAAATTTCGCATAAGATTACTTTTTAGCATTGAGTAATCAGTTCCTTAATAATTTAAATAAACTATTCTAAAATATAATACCTTTTCCTATACAAGTCTGATAAAGAGGTATATTTCGACATTTCCTTTATACCTTGTTATTATTTTCATCGTTGCGCATATGATGCTTATCAGATAAGTTGCAGAACAATACAACGTAAAACTCTTTTCCAGTCTACCCTCCTTTCAAGATAACTTTAAAAAAAAGTGTGACAGAAATTTGATATTAGGCCTATTGAGCATATGACATTATGAATAAATATAATTGAACCAATCTTGACCCACTTAGTTTATTATGTTAAAATAGTCATGAAGATAGATATATAACTGATTTTGCAGTCATCGTCTATGTATGGAGGCTTGAACTATATCTTGGTATGCTTACTAATTAACTAATACTATTGAATTATCGTTTGGGCCGTCAATCTCTGTTCATATATTAAGCTAACGTAGGCCTACCTACTCTACATTATACAATGCAAGCTTATAATTTTAGTCGTGGTTTGTTCTTTTGTTTATAATATATCTTATCGAAAATTAAAAAAAAATCGAAAAATATTTAATATGAGTTATTGCCTTTGTTCGTGAAAACGAACGATATTTTTATTTAAAATAGCAACGTTCAGTATATAGAGTTCTTGACCGATTGTGTTTTTTTAAAGGTGGAGGGTTGTTGAACCTAACGATGTAAAGACATCTGCAGATGTATCTTTTATCCCATAAATAAAATCTATTTCTTCAACAACCACTAATGTAAAAGACAGAAGCTTGTTTGGTCCTTGTCCATTGTGAAAATTTGCAAAGAATCTGCACTAACAAAATGAAGCAAATATAATAATAAAAATTGCGATGAATGTTTGAAAATTGAAGACGAAAGAGACACAATCAAAAATAGTTAATTTTAGTTAATAGTTACATATAAATATAGATTTTGAATTCTCAACCTGTGGTCTTTTCAGTTTGTCACAAACTATTACTATGACTACCATTAAGGTGGTAATGTGCAAGACAGTAAATTTACAAGCATTGCGACAAGAATTCGACTTGACTCAATATTGTCTAAAAAGAAATGGTGTAGATAATTACTAAGACAGCATTGTGAATAGTGATAATTCGACGGCCGAAGCTATCACCTCCAACTTGTGTCTTTATGTCTATCCTCATACAGCCTGATCGTGGCATGATTGATTCTGGTTTTAAATCAGGTTTGAATTGATGGTACTGACGATACATCTCAAAATGTTACGATTCACGATTTTGATCATTTACAGGATCTTTTGTTATGTCAGTGCCAATATATCTCCTGAAATTGTTCAATTTTTGTGTTATATCCGGGATTGTCTGGTTACGTTCATAAGTGTGTATCTTTTGTAAAATTTGGTGGAATCGGGCTCATTTTAATATGGCGCCATTCTTGAGAATAGACATCTTCATTTATATACTTTCAGTATATTGATGTGAAGAAGGAAAATTCCTCATCATTAATATTTAATGATTTGTAATTTCTTTTCAGATTAATGAGGTGTGGAAATAAACTGATTGTAGATGGGAGTTCTTCAACAGCTCAAACTTCTCTTTAAGAAGAATTATTTAATTCGAAAACGACAGCCGGTAAGTTTATAGATTTGTGATTTGTTTTTATAGATTCGGATTTGTGTTTCTGTATTTTCTTTGGCACTCGTATAATGTTCTGTACATATTATGTCTCCTTATCATGTAGGATTACAGTGTGTTTTGATAAATCTTCTGATTTCAATTCCATATATTCATTTCATTTTGGACTTTCATTCTGGTAACATAATAATAGGTCACAGTAATTTGGTCCCAAGATACATTTGTTACAGTAATTTGGTAACAAGATAAATTTGTTACAGTAATTTGGTTACAAGATACATTTGTTACAGTAATTTGGTTACAAGATACATTTGTTACAGTAATTTGGTCACAAGATGAATTTGTTAAAGTAATTTGGTTACAAGATAAATTTGTTACAGTAATTTAGTTACAAGATAAATTTGTTAAAGTAATTTGGTTACAAGATAAATTTGTTACAGTAATTTGGTCACAAGATGCATTTGTTAAAGTAATTTGGTTACAAGATAAATTTGTTAAAGTTATTTAGTTACAAGATAAATTTGTTACAGTAATTTGGTTACAAGATACATTTGTTAAAGTAATTTAGTTACAAGATAAATTTGTTAAAGTAATTTGGTAACAAGATAAATTTGTTAAAGTAATTTGGTTACAAGATAAATTTGTTACAGTAATTTAGTTACAAGATAAATTTGTTAAAGTAATTTGGTTACAAGATACATTTGTTACAGTAATTTGGTTACAAGATAAATTTGTTAAAGTAATTTGGTTACAAGATTCATTTGTTAAAGTAATTTGGTTAAAGTAATTTGGTTACAAGATAAATTTGTTAAAGTAATTTGGTTACAAGATAAATTTGTTAAAGTACTTTGGTTACAAGATAAATTTGTTAAAGTAATTTGGTTACAAGATAAATTTGTTAAAGTTATTTGGTTACAAGATAAATTTGTTGAGTAATTTGGTCACAAGATAAATTTCTGCAGTAATTTGGTCACAAAGCATATGTGTATATAATGTATTGAAGGTAACGTGGTCACTTTAATATGTTCATGGTAATTTTATCAGGATTTATATTTAAATTGGTAACAGTGTTATTGGCTGGAAAAGACAGATTTCAACTACAAATTTGATCCCAATAAAGAGCTATGGCTATCACTTCAATGGAGATCCCACACCTAAATCTTGTTTTTTTTTTGGGTATTTTTTTTGCAGTGTATTGGGATAAAATTCAGTTATAACTATATTTAAACTCCGAGGCTATATACAACTACACTTTACATGTTGCTTATGATGTACATGTATTACTTTGAGAAATTTTCAATGCGTCTAAATTACAATGACTAATTTACCACGTGTACAAATTATTATGACTAATTGACCATGTGTCCAAATTATTATGACTGATTTACGCATATGACTAATGTCTAAGCAAAGCAAAAAGGTTTTTTTAATTGTTCTTATATATTTAAGAGAATTGGAATATCAGCCTTCAAATAGTACTGTTAGTCTTAGAATGTCTTGGGTTGACAAAAATATATTTTTTTGTATATAATTTACTTTGAAACAATGTACATTTTTCTCCATGAAATTTCAACCAAAAAAAGTCTCAAAGACTGAAAATTTTTATCAATGTAAAGCCATTAACAGTACTATTTTGAGGCTAATACTCCTATAAAAACCATGGAAATAAAATTCAAAAATCTTTTTACTTTGCTCAGATTACAGCCCCGTCACACCTGACTGCGACCATTTGTGATCTTATTGCGACATGAAATGTCAAACGCGAGGAAAACCTGTGATATATAGTAAACTTAATACATGTACATATATAATACTCATGAGCAACATTTTACATCGATTTTGTCTTCAAAATTTTATCTGTTCTGTGTATGCCTAATTAGGTCACTGATAGTATAAGTATATCTGGTATTTTCTTACTGGGTTATCATGGTACATTTGGTGTAAACAAATATTACTACGAATTTATCCCGAGTCATTCTACCTATAAAAACATACTATATGAGAATGTAGTTGGTTTGAATTGAGATGACAGCATGTTAATCAAATAAAGTTCAATCTCAGACTATCACTGCAAATAGTGTTAGATTGATTAATATCGAATTCAATACTACAGATTGATTGGCGGTGTATATGATAGAAATAGATTTTGAAATGTTTCGTACATTTTGGTCGTTTACGTTAATTTATATTAAATAACATTTTATGACTAAGGGCCTGGTTATATGTAACCGAGTTGGATTTTTTTTTCTCTTTAAATGAACGCGGGCTGGCAATTATTCTGTTTATATGGTATGAAGGTTACATCATAACAAAAATGGTGCCTTATTAAACCATGGTGTGCACACTGATTTTCTGTGCACTTATGAGTGCATATCATATTCTCCGTCAACAACAAGAACTGCTTATGCTTAATTCTCTGCTACTTGGGCAATGAAGATTAGTCGGAGTCGTGTTGGTCGATTATCATACAAAAGAAATAACTGGCAGCGAAATGGACGGATTGACCAGTGGGAGGCTCAATATAATATATCTGTTGACTAATTACGAAATAAATAAAGACATAATTTCGACCTGTTTATTGTTCTTACCGGGCATATTGAGAATTTTCTAGCTATAAATTTGTACATTTCGAAAGAAATAGTGTCAGTTGCGATTATAGCTATCACATGTGCTGTGGCAATATCATACGGTACCACAATAGAGGGGTAGGATAGTCCTTTACAGGGCTGTACGAAGAAAGGAAAAGCCTACCCCTCGACTGTATTGTGGTACCGTTCGAGGAACAAGGACATATTCGATAATGTCTTGATGTGACTCATTAGTGGTTGAGTTTTGTATAGATACAAAAGTTATGTCAAATTTGGCTTTTGTCAAAAAAGCGGTTCAAAAATGTATCGGAGCAACTCCGACATTACTCAATCTGTATTACATCACGTTTTAATAGTCATGTTGGTTAATAAAAGTGTGCTTAGCGCATGCGCTGTGACTCAGGGCTAACCCGCAAAAACGTGTTTATATGAATACCGGGTTGGCCTGATAGCCGGGCTTCCAGGTCTACAGACCATATAAATGCATTTGAGTAAATCCGTACAACTCAGATCCGAGTTATCCGGAAAGCCCGCCACATATAACCAGGCCCTAAACCAAATACAACCCGTCCGAGTAATCGGATTATCAATCCTCGTGACTATAACGTCAGTGTATCAAATTCCTGTGTTGTACCCAAAATGTAAGACCTAGACCTACATGAAATTATAACCTATCATTAAAGTAAATAGTATGATCTTATAGTTATCATTATTGTCATGCTAATTGATATTTGACGTTAGTCTAAACATAAGGCATATTTAATAGCCTATATATATCCACTGTTTTATGTATCCTAATATCATCATTATCAGCTATTCTTTACGATGCACAAATTAAATTACAAATTAAATTTTTATTAATGTCTGGAAAGCCGCCATACGATTATATTTAGATATAAACGAAATGACAATCACAGTATCGGTTTAAATAAGGCCTACCTACAAATAGCTTCCATCAGGTAGCTTAGTAGCGGAAATTGTTTTCTGAATCCGCTTACATCCAGTTTATGGATACTATAGACAGGCTACATGGTTACAGCGGTAGTTTGAATCGGATAAGTTTAGATGTCCTTTTAGATATAAGTGACCTTGTCAATGTCAGTATTCCCGTTTGATGTTATTTTGATAATATGTCAAGACCTTGGTGAATCAAAATAACTGGTCGTGGTGTAAGATTGTAAAGATTGTTGAAATATATATATATATATAGACTCTTTTAGGCCTTATAACATTTCACTTAAATTACTCTGAATGTAAAGTAGGCGTCTCTTTAATTCGATTACAGCTAAGTATCACTGATCTATATAGATCAGTGCTTAGCATGACCATAGTCTCTGATACCCAGACTTCTCCAGCGAGGATATTTAAATGGGATTGGATGATAGAGGCTATCATGAGCGTAACTCGGTTTCCGGTTAAACAAACCTAAAGTAGAAAATAGACAAGTGTTCGACAATAATCAACATGACTAAACTAGGCCTACATTCGATGACAATTTAAATGTGTGGTGTCAGGTGAATCACTCACGCCTCATTGCAATTTAAGAAACTAAATATCTATAGGTTAGCAAGTACAGTTTCAATTAGACAATCTGCAGGTTTGTTTCTGTGAAAAACAAAAAATGAAGGTGTCTACTATTTGCAAATCTCTCACTACTGTCCCACTACTGTCCCACTACTGTCCCACCTCACAATCACATTTTTGTGTGTTTGTATTTCATGTAAATTTAGAAAACTCATTATTTTCAGCAATGCGAAATCATTTCAAGTAAATCAAATATATAAACAACAGTGCTCTACTGTCTACTTCCAGCCTTATCACATCATCGTCAGTAGGTTGTCAGTACATAAGCAAGTGCATTTAAATCAATCAAATTTGCACTTGACCCATAGAACAACACATCTACAAGTCCATCAATATCAACACCTATTTATGGCCATCAGCGATTTTATTGGTTATGAAATTTCACTCCTTTTGACTTCCGATTAGGACTGACGCTGGACTCTACAATCTTTTGATTTCAGGGTATTCTTGCACTAGAAGTATTATGGCCAATATTTATAGTAATAATTGTCACTGTTATTAGACAGGGTGTTCCACCAGTGGAAAAGAAAACATGTAAGTACCGTACTTTACATAAAAATAAAAAATCAGTTACTGTTCTACCATAATGTTGTTAACAGAATTGTATTTTGCCCCTTGACCACTTGTATGATATAGAACTGGACCATTTCATTTCCTATAGTTCACAGTAAAAGACAACGTTTTATATATTTGGAGCCTACATTTTAGCACCTCTTAAACCAGGCTGATATAAAGCGTTCTGTTGTTGGGCCAAAAATGTGACTATGACGTATCTTAAAATGTAGTGTAATTTGAAACGGTTGTGGAACATTTCTTGAAGACGTTGCATTTATTCCTTGAAGTCACCCCCATGTAAACAGCAATAGCATGACAAACTTCCTCGGGAAAAGGTGAAGGCAGCTTATTGGGCATGCACAATAAAGTTTTCTGGGAACTGTTAACATTTACATTAAACCAATTTATTGGGTTTTCAGAACTGTTCCTCAAGCTGTAACTATCGTTTCAATATTTGGAGAGTCCATAATGTCATTAATTTCTTTGTCTTTGTTTAAGTAACTAGTTTGTTTTTGTGTTCTTCTTATAGGTCACTTTCAAGAAAGGGCTATGCCAAGTGCTGGTGTAGTACCATTTCTCCAGACATTTGTTTGTAATTTAGAAAATGAATGTAGAACTAAAGAGGAATTGGAAGATGCTAAAGGTGTCACCTACAGGTAAGAGATTGTTTCTAGATCTGAATTATCTATTTCTTAAATTAGTCATTGTCATCAAACAATGCTCAACATGATTTGATGGGATACAAAATCAATCTCGACCATTTGCAATATGGAATATGTTTAATATAGCACATTATTCAAACATTGAATAATTGTTATAGTTTGCTCAAAACTCAAATGTAGGCTATATTCTTTCGGATTATTTAGAGTTTCAGCCTTCTTATCTGATATGGCGCCGTATATTGGTTCCAAAGACACAGTGGAAGCACTGTACTATATGGATAAGGGTGTCAAGATCATCAAAACTCTTAATAAAGTGATGTCCAACAATTCCTTATTGACAGAAATGGGTTAGTATTTGTATTTATTTGTATTTTTCAATAGACCATAATGAAACAATTATATGTTGCCATTGAGATTCAAACATACAATCATTTTCATCTAAAATAAACTTTGCTAGGAAACTAATTCTATAGTATGATGGTATGACATTCTAGGCGCTAGCCATCCTGTTTCAAATTTCATAACAATATTTATATTTTCTCAGAAAAGACATTACAATTGAAGAATTTGATCCGAAATTCTGACAAGATTAAAGAAATTTTGTTGAAAGATTATGGATTCTCAAACCCTGAAGTTGTGGATGCTTTATTTAATTCAACATTGAACATTACATCTGTAAGTATAATTAGCTGCTTTATATCAGCTGCCGGTCAGTTGAGCTTTTACGGAACATTATGTAGCAGAAAAAAGAACCTGAAATAATAGCACAGCAAGTAACAATATGTCTGACAATACAAAGACAACTCTTTGACAACAAAGACACAACTGACTGACAATTGCGCAGTTATGAAGTACAAATACAGTGTGTCTGCTTTTTTTCTGTGTAATATCTCTCTCTATAGAATGTTTTTTTGATTACAGATTTTGGATCTCTTGGGTTATTCAGATTTAAGGAGTATTGTTTGTACACCAGACAAGTTAAAATCCTACCTTCTGTTTGCGGACTCTGTTAATATCTCAGATGTATCACATGACCTTTGTAATATTGATACAGACAAGATCCCAGAGATATCTCTGTTATTACAGAAACATCTTGATGTTGCTGAAATAGTTCGATTGGTGAGTATGTACCCGAATTTCTTCAAAACAAAACAAAATCAAATTGATTGTGTTTCAATCTATTGATAAATGGAACTAGAATTGAGTTAAATTAACATTACACTAATATTGGTGTTGTTTACAATCCAATTGGTTTAATATTCACTGTTACACAAATCTTCCTATTTATCTGTTTTAAAGACATTGCTCCATATTCGACTGTTTACTGATGTTTACATTTGATCATGTTATAATAAATGCATTTTTCATGCATGGATATTGCTGTGCCGTTAAATATCATGTGGCCATATTTCAATCAACCAAATTTTGATCGTTTTTTTCAGTTGGGTTTATTTGAGAAGTTTAAAGAGACACTAGAAGGAAGTTATACAGTATCACAAGGTTTCAATGATATAGCTGACATGTTTGATTTAGTCATGTCATCACCTTCTGTCATGAAAACTCTGGAATCCATGTCCTCCATCAAAGACTTGTCAGGAATTCTCAGAAAGGTACCACAATGGACCAAAATGTTGGAGGAAAGCAATGCTGGATTAGATCCGTAAGTAAATATATTGATCACAAAATGTATTATCTATACTTTTTTTAAAAATTTATGTGGTTATTTTTTATGTTTGGAAACATTGCGAACTTGAAATGTTCTGATTATTGTTCAGATTATCTTAACAAAAATCGGCAGTAAATATTACAGACTGGTTTCATACCACTATATTTCAGTAGGCTATCCTATTCGGTTAGCAAGCTGTTCATGATGTCAGTTTTCTATGGTCAGAATGATCCTTATCATGATATTTTATGATGTTTTTAGGATAAAAGAACTGGTGACCATGTTGGATCCCATCATAAACCAACTAAAACCAAATTGTCCAATATGGGAGAGTATTAAATCAGGAGTAATGATGGTAGATAAAATGGTACAAATGGTGGAAGGAAAATTTAATGGCACAAGCAATGACCTAGTTAACATCACCAATGGATTTCTGAAAAATTTAGAAATGGCTATGAAAGGAATGTCAAATGAAGTTCAGATGGTTATAGAGGCTATTGCAGATTTAAATATTGGAGATATTTTCAACCAAGCTGTTAATGGTGTACTTCAGGACAAGTAAGCAGTTGATAAACACCTATATTTTTGTTTATTTGTTAACATGCAGATAGTTGCAGTGTCTTTATTGGAGATCATAATGAAAAGGATAATCTCAGCTTTCTATGTAAAATAAGGGTTGATTTCCATGTTTTGCTTCTGCTGAAACTCCATAGATCACCTAATTTTTTATTTGCAAATCATAGGATGGCCAATTGTTATAACTTTGTTCTGGTCAATTATTTTACCTCTTTCAATGAAAGTGGGTTTCTTCCTTGTAATTTAAATCATTTGTTTCTTTTCTTAGAGATATTACTGACTCTCTGAATGAATTTCAAGAAACTTTAGAAAAGACGTCCTTGTGGAATATGACAGCCCCCGCTGTGTCCTTGATGAACAAGATGATGAAACTGGTCAACATAACACTAACACAAACATTAGGTATGTTTTGAACTGATTGGTCTGGAAATGAGAAACATTCAAAGAGTAAATAACTTTCCCTGAATTTCCTGAAATTGTTATCTACAACTTTAAGAATTCAGATGAATGGAGAGTTACATGTGTGATGCTATATTGTTGACAAAAACTTCCTATTACATAAATGATGATATTTCCAGACCTCAAATTACCATTGCATTATAAAAGAAAAGTAATCATAGTTAAAGCATACTCAGAAAATAAGTTTTTTTTGTTTTCCTAGTCATATTTACATTTCTGTAATGTTTCAGGATTAGAAGAAGCTATGCTGGAGGTTCTGGATGATGAAGGAAGTCTATCTACCAGTTTAAGTCAGTTGATTTCTAAAGGACCCAATGTAACACATGCTGTATTGGATGCTTTTACAGACTCCAAAGTTATAGCTGTAGGTTTTACATGTTTTAGTTATATTTATATAAAACCATGGTAAGGTATCAATAGGGTTAGCCATGTTAAAGGCACAGTGTCTGGACCTTGTGCCTCATTAATGTGACCGAATTACCTTGTGCTGTTATGACTATAACCAAATTACCTTGTGCCCTTATTACTGTGGCCAAAATACCTTGTGCTTGTATTACTATGTCCAAAATACCTTGTGCTTGTATTAATATGACCAAAATACTTTGTGCCTGTATTACTGTGACCAAAATACTTTGTGTTTGTATTACTGTGACCAAAATACCTTGTACCCATATTACTGTGAACAGAATACCTTGTGCCTGTATTACTGTGACCAAAATACTTTGTGTCTGTATTACTGTGACCAAAATACCTTGTACCCATATTACTGTGAACATAATACCTTGTGCCTGTATTACTGTGACCATAATACCTTGTGCCCGTATTGCTGTGACCAGAATACCCTGTGCCCGTATTACTGTGACCAGAATACCTTGTGCCCCTATTAATGTGACCATATTTCCTGTGACCAACTTACTTACAAGTATTTTTCTGCAGGCCAATAAAAACTTCAGGCAGTTCCATTGGAGCTCTTTTTCCTAATCATCTTCCACTAAACATTGTCTGGTTGCGATAAGATGAGCATGCTCAAACCTCAGAATAGCCACTCTTACCCAACTAGGTAAAAACCCAAACTCTATCAGGTTATCCACATCTCATCACACATGTTTTTTATTGTAGAAAATATTTGAGAACTCCTTCTCATACCTGTCTATTTGTACTGGTGTTATTGATACTATCCAATCAGAGGTTGGTCAAGACACAGCCAATCAACTAAGACCCATATTATGTAATGTTGATGTTGCCACTGCTTTCCAGAAATTTCTAGAAACATTTGAGATTGAAAAGATGGAGAAAATTGTAAGTATGAATGTAGAGGAGACAACAGAATACATTATTATCACGTTTGTTTATCATATAATACATACATCAAATTGTCAATCATGTTTTCGTAGCAAAGGAATAAGATTCTTTTATTTTGGTTGGAAATAGATAAACATTTTGGAATTGTTTGTATGTCCATCTAACCTGATTTCTTGGGTCAAAATTATTGTCTTGTACTGCACTCTTGGATGCCACCTGTTACAGAGTTCTTTGTAGTCTTTCTCAGTATATTCCACAGTCCACAACCTCCAACTTAAATATTTCTGTGATAGAGTCAATTCTCTCCTGATCCCTTCCTTACGTTTTGGCCTCTTTTTCCCTTTTATTTTCTCTAAATATGATTTTTTCTAAAATATTTTGATTAAACCTTTATAGATTAACGAGACTGTGCATGTAATTCGTGATATAGTTAGTGAGAGTTTAATAACCTATGATGAAGATGCAGCATTGTCAATGTTATTCACCACAACTAGAGATATGGTACAGACTGCAATGAAGTTTGTTGAGGTAACCAAACAGACGTGGGGAGACCTGTTCTCTCAATTTAAATCTAATGGTGTTGATCTCAATAAGAGAGAATGGTATCCAGTGCTAGAAATGATGAATACTAATTATGTAGGCACCAGGTAAGATGGCTTATATTACTAGGGCATTGTTATTTGGAAAAGGCAGTTATTATTATTACAGGGCTGTATAAAAGCTATCAGTCAAGGAATATGTGGAACAGATAAAATTTTTAGAAATCAGCCACCTTTACATGGTCAATAACATGGTTTTATAAAATCACCAAAATGTCAAAATTTGATGATGAATGTTATAAAATACTGCAGTTCAATTATTTTGAATTTTGATACGTCAAAGAAATGAATTCTACCCATTCAGTTTAAATAGATTAAGAAATTACTATAAAACTAATATATTTTTACTGTGCTGTAAAAAGACATCTATATTGTGATTATTGAACTAATTAAAGATTAAATCAAGGTTTAATGTACCGAAAAGAAAAATGATCTGCCGAATATGTTAACTTTCTTGTGACCTTGAACTTAACTACATCTCAACATATCCTTTCAAAACAAGGAAGATGAAAAATGATAACAAAACAAACTGTCCTATATTATAAAGTGTTATCTGATCACTTTCTTACTTATTCAACTTACATCTAAATGAAACAAATTAATTGTGTCCTCTAAGCAAGCCAACATAGCTTTACATTAGATCTTTAAATATGTGGTTTTGATAGATTTGTTTTAGGTTTCCATAAAAAAAATTTCAGAGTAAGCTCTTTATGAATAATGTGCAGAAAATGAAACATGAACTCATGTGTACCACCTCATTCAATCTTGGCTTCCTCCCTTTTTTAAGGAAGTTAAATTCTCAAAGAAATTTTTACGTTAATTCTTAATCAAACACAGATGAAGGCTCATCAAAAAATTCATCCAGGTGTATCTAAACACACAATAGGATTTATCTGTATTCTAATCTTTTAATGTTTGTTTTGTTTACAATTTGATGAGTCTCCATTCGTACTAAAAGAGTTTGAAATAGCAGCTACTGTCAAATTAAAAGTGTTTGAGGCAGGTAGACTGAATTGAAATCAACGTGATTGTTATCTTATTTCTAATCAATAGGTAATTTCAATACAGACTAATAGAGTTTAAAATTATCATGTTTAATATGTCAACCTTGACCTTTAGGCTCATGTCTTTCAAAATCATTTTTTTTGTTCTCTTAAGATTATTTTGGTTAGACCAAACAAATCCAACAAAGTATTCTCTGATAATAAGTAGTGATTTATAAAAGAATTCTTTGCTTTGCCAGGTCACATTGTCATATGACTTTATCTTACATGACCACTATTTTCATACACTTTTTATATTATATTATTAAATGATGTACTACAAAATCCCCTAACCAGTATTTTATTGAATGTCAGATTACACAGATTACTGATGTAGAGATGATGAAAAACTTTGATTTAAAAGTTTGATTTTTCCAAACAATAGTCTGTAATGGACTTTGGCTTATCTTTTAATACAAAAAAAAACCAATCTGATCTACCAGCTTGATATAGATTATATAATATAGGTATTATGCATTACAATATGTCAACTCAAGTACTTTTTGATAATACCTCATACATATATAATATAACAACAGAAAATAAGATTATTACTTGATAAAAGTTTAATCCTAAACTTATATTATATCCACGGCAAAAGAAGGTGATTTACATTTTTGTCACATTCATCAAACACAATTGAACCTATTAATTCAATAGTATTATAAGATATACGGAACTTCTCAGTCAGATCAGAAGACAAATATGTGTTTAATGAAACAACTTAGGCCAGACCAATTTATTTTCTTATTTTGTGGGTCCACATGCCACAATTTTCTAGAAATCAGGAAAAAAAACCCTTCATTTCCAGTGAAAAATCATCATCAGGAGCTCCTATTTTTTATATTTTATTAAATCAATATTGAAAAAGTAGTCCAAGTCCAGGTCAATCCAGTTTTTCACATCTTACCTTTACAGATTTTTCAAAAAAAAGATCATTAAGCAGGAAAATAGATTAATCTTATAGGGATTAAAAAAAAAAGGAATTTTGCCTTTTACTTCGGAAAATTGTCAACTTCACTTCTCTAAATAAAAGAAATTGAAATCTTTTGATATATTTGGAATGTAAGATATTATTTTAATTGGTAATATATTTAGAGTAATAAAGATTAAATTTGAACGCTTTATCTTTGACTTTTAGTTATACTTTGATCATATTAAGTCAAGTTTTATGGTTTAGAAGTGGATGGAGGAAGCAAAGCAAACCATTCACAGAACTATATAATATAATAGAACATTAAAATTTAGTTAGGATCAAGTATAGATATTCCTTATAGATTTTTTAACTCTGTCCTTTGATTTATAGCTTGTAAACATTATACAAGGCACAATTCTTGACAGATCTGTAAGAAATTATTGATTGTCGCTTATGAAGAGCCCTATAAAAACCTCATTATTTAATCACAATGAAGTATTTTGGAGTTGCGTTCATACATGAGTGGAAAGTGCATTGAATTCAAGTACACTAGCAATGTTAGGCAATCTATTGGGATTGTTAAATAAATTGAAAGAATGTTGATTACTATGAAAGGTCTTGTGACTGATTTCTATTTTTTTTTTTGAATAAAATGTGAAATTTATTGAAGTGTCAAGTCATGAATGTGTCAAAATTTAGGCCATCCTGTTATGAAGAGTATATCAAGTGTTTTATATCAAGATGTATAATCTTCTTTCTTTTCTTTTTCCTGACTTTCTTTTCTCTCTTTCTGACTTTCTTTTCTCTCTTTCTGACTTTCTTTTCTCTCTTTCTGACTTTCTTTTCTGTCTTTCTGACTTTCTTTTCTTTTCTCCTGACTTTCCTTTCTCTCTTTCTGACTTTCTTTTCTCTCTTTCTGACTCATTTTTTTTTTGCTTTTTTTCTCATTTTTCCTGAGATTCAATGAACTCTAAATCAGTTCTATAAGAATTGATTCAATATATTTTGTCAGGAGTGAGTAGTAGAAAAAGTGTCATTAAAAGTCCTGCATCCTTTATATACACCAATGTGTGTACTTATGATTTTGTACCATATAATAATTTATACACGGCTCAGCAAATCAGTTGCTATTGACAAAATAACAATTACTATAATAATACATAATACATATAATTAGCTACACAAAAATAATGTAAAATATACACATATATTTTCACAAACCCACTACGGATCGTTATTATGATACATATACGAAATAAACTACATTCTAGTTAGCGTTGCTCTCAATTACATTTAAATGAAAAATATATTTACATAAATTAGTAATATTTTTATTAGGTTTGGCACTCATTTTTGGTATTGACAGAAACGAACAATAATTGCATGAAAAGTATTTCCTGCGGAAAGATGTAAAAGCAGGACAACAAAGGAGAAAATCTTCAGCAGATTACAGCAAATGCACAGTCGCTTGTTGCGTTCAATTTTGTAGAATCTTCAAGTCAATGTTTATTTAAAGGATTCCGCAATAACTAACTACCCATCTCTTAAAATGCTGTCACCAATAAGAACTAATATTAATTTCTGACATCTGGTTAAGCAAAAATTAAAAAAAACTGTATTGATTTAATATGCATGGTATATTCTTGTAGTATTATAGCTATGGGAAGAGCTCTAGGACAAACGATGTATAAAGAACCTTTGGTAGAACCAATGTCTCAAATAGTCCACATGGCCAATCTAGTGATGGAATATATGTATGGTCAGATGAAAATGACAGCAGGTATGACTTAATGGAGATCTCAATGATATTTTTCATGTTAACTTTTATTTTTGATAATGTAACGAATCTTTGCAGACTGAATCTTTTCAAATTAAAAATTGTACCCTAACCAGCTATTTCCAGTGAAAATTCTAAAAGAATTGGTGAAATTCTCTTATTATCACAATCCCTCTTCTATCCATGATCTTCAATGGTCTACCAAATGTTAAAAACACTGTAGTACAGGCATAATTGAAATATTATGTTATAGATATGTATAGTAGTGACAGTGCACTGGGTAAACTCATGAAATATGGTTCTGAATATGCTCCGGAACTAACAACAGCTGTTATGGGTATGATGGATGATCCCACAGTTGTAAGTTGATATCTTTTAAATAGTAATAGATTGTTGAACTTAGTCTACATTTATATAGCAGAGTTTCGACTTTGAGAATTGTTGTCAATTTTATAAGGATGAAATATTGAATTTGTTTAACCAAACTGTCAAAATGTCTCAAATGAAATATATAATAAAACTATTGGAATCAAAATTAAAGATCTTGAAATATACCAGAGTCCAATATAAATATCATAAAGCTATGTAATACTTATAGCAATTGTGAACTAGAAAAAAGGTATAAAAGATAATACGGTCTGTTTCTTTACAGAGAGGTTAGAAAAGCACTGATTTTCAATGAAGGCAGAAATATAGGATGTGTATTTTAAATTTGTTTATGGAATTATTTTTCTTTTAGATCTATGAGCTGATTGAGAGTGAAGACATGCTTAAAACTGTATGTAGTGATAACTGGATGGATAAAATGGAGGTGCCGTATTATGTACCAATGGCTGAGATAGAAACAGTTATTTGTGATACAGACTGGGAAGTAGTTGTAAAATCTCTAGAGGGAGTGAACCCTGAACAAAATGAACTCATAAAACAGGTGAAGAAAAGGGAACAAATTTTTACTGTTCAAATTCAGATTGTAGCTGAATCTTTTCCAGCTATATATTTTCAGCTACTATGTTTTTACACATTTTCATTGGAAAATCAGAAACTTACTTTGGAGAAAGATAGTGAAAAGGGTCAGATTTTTACAAAATCATCTTCAAGTAATTAAGATATTGAAATTAAGAAATTTAGTGGACACAGAAAGGATTTAGTTAATATAATTATATATTTATATGTTGCAGATGGATGTGACAGTAAGGTTTTGGGGTAAACCAGGAATGAACTACAATATGAGTTCTGATTGGATCAGTTTGATGGACTATACAGAAAGAACAGCAGATATGTTGGCCAGCCCTGATAATCACGAATCCGTCATGGGCATGTATAATATCATACAGAAGATGGATGCTGATAAGATAATGAAAGCAATGGAAATAGTTGGTGATAAAATGATGAATATGACTACAACTGACTTAGCTAGGTTAGTTTTTACATACTCTCATCAGTCACAAAACTAAAGTTTTGATAAGAAATTGACAAAACTTGGCATGATTATGAATGTTAAGATCTTGGATAAGTTTCATTCAATATCATTAAGATGTCTGTTACTTATATGGATACATAGATATTGCCAAATATGCCCAAATAGGCCTGTTAATGTAAAAAAATAAGTATTTTATTGTATGGTATAAGATTAATCATTTATTAGTATTTGAGTTTTATATTATACTTTTTATATATTTCAATTATAATTCATTTGGTAACATCAAACTACAACTTGTTTTCTGAAAGCAGTAATGTTATTTACAGATTTATGGATATTGTTGTATTGGTAATGGAACAAATTGACAAAATATTCCCCGAAAATGATACCACAACAATATTCTGGACTGATATGAAGGGTTATGTTTCTATGGCAACTGGATTTTTTAAGATGATGAACATGATTTATGATAAAAGTTCAGGTAAATTAAAGTATAAACACTTACAAGCATGCCTTCTAGATATGCCTACCAATGGCCAATGAATGTGTTTCTTGAATTTCATCTGAATCATATCATTTTTTTAGTTTTTTTTATAGTTTTTCTCCAAATTTTATACAATTTTGAAACTTTACAAACATATCTAGAAATTAATAGAATAATCCCTTTTTTATGTAGCAAACTGTTACTGATATGTATTGTTCTTATTTCAAGATGTACAATCTTTACAAGATATGCTAAAATATTACCCAACAGACATCACAGACTTAGTCAACAAGTTTGCCACTATGACACCAGAAGTCATCCTAGCTCTACGGGACACCATCTTAAACATAGAAGTGGTAAGTTTTTTATCAGTTATTAGAGACCATTCTTATACATCATTGTAAAGGCAGTGGTGTCCAGAATGATCTTACGAACTTAAATACATGACATCTCAGAAATATTATATATTGATTTTACAATTCTACAATGTGAGGAGTGAAGTTGAAAAGCCATGATTCAAGGTCGTTGACAAGATTTGAAGTCCTGATGGCCATTAATAGAGACAGAAGGCCTTGCCAGTCATTTGTCTCCCCAAATGTTTCCTAAATATTTTATAACTTTGCAATTAATTGTTATTAAATATGAGAGTAATTTTTTTCCAGATATTAGCACGTCAATCTGAATTAAGATTTAAAGCTCCAGATTGTAAGACTGTATCTTTGGCTGACTATATGATAGATAAAGAAGGAAAAATACAAGAGTTTGAGAACTATTTATGTCAGTTCAACTGGACTCAACTTGGAGAAACTGTATATCATCACTCATCACCAGAAGTAGCAGAATTGTCTCGCTTGGTAAGAATAACATCTTGTATTACACAGAAAAGTAAAAATTTTATCAGATTTTGACAAACTTTGAATCTGCTACTGAAAATATCATGGACTTGAATTCTTGAAAAGCTTCTGAATTAGTATATCTGTGGGACACCTGTGATAACATAGGGTTAAAAGGTTAGATAACTACTGGTATATAATAAAGTGAATGCCGGGTATAGAGTGGAAGAGTTATTATTTTTCGTTTGAATTGAAAGACAAACAGTAGCTTGACTCGAGATTGATTAGTTTAGACTGGATTATCAAGAGATGTTGTAAAACATATTTGACTATTTGTTTATAGGTTGAAGTAATTAATTAAAGACAGCATCAAGTGTGTTAATTGATGTGTTCACTGCTTAAATTTATCCCTCAACACTACCACTATAATATTTTTGACTGCCATTTCAGATTGAGGCTCTATATGATGGTAGTATGTCTACTGTGAAGGTGAATTGGACTGAAGTAGCTCGTGAGACTGATAAGTTTATACAGAACATGGAACAACAGACACAATACTTACAGCAGACGTATACTTTTCTACCATTTAATATGACAGCTATTGATATGAGTTGGTCGGAATTTGTTCAAGGAATGAGCCAACTTGCAAAATTTGATGGTAATAGGTAAGGACCTACTTGATTCCTTTTGGTTTGTTAGTGGTGTCAAATGTACCATTGACATCGCCCTAGCAAAATTTCAATCATTGTACACTGCATGGTTTTGCCTGGCCTAAATATCCTAAAAATTAGCAAGTATGAAGATTGTAAAACTTGAGAGATTTTTTTTCAGATTTTACTCATTGATGGTTCAGATCCAGAATTTGTTGATACAGCTAAGTAATGAAGACAAAGGAAGTAATGGTACCTCTGTAGATAGTTTAACTTTAATGTTATATAGTCAACAATATATCACTGGTGTTGTCTATAAATTTATTAATCAGCATCTAGAATACTTTAACTGTAAGTTTTATTTGGTAATTTAAAAATTCAACAAACCCTGTGTTATTTTCATAATTCAGTTAATGAGATGCAAATGACATATATTTTTTGGTCAAGTTTAAGCAAAAATTATACAAAAAAGCAATAATGTTGATTGGCAGTATAGTGACTTTAAGGGTGATAGTCTGGAAAAAATATATTTTTGTCATATTTCATACAATACAGCGAAACTTTCTTTTAACTGTATTGGACGCATCGGTAGGGGTTTGATCAATTAATTTGAAGCAGAATATTTTGGGTTATATGATTACAGACAATTCAACTTTAATCTGATAAAAATCTTCACAATTCCTAATTTTTCTCATCATGTACTTTCAGCTACTAAACAGATCTCTGTATTAGATTATCTTGGTTCTGATGAACTCAAGAAATTATTCTCAGCAGTCCAGCATTCTCCAGATTTTACTCAAATGGCTCTCAACTTCATCGAAAATTCTATAAATAATCCTACAGCTGTAAGTTATTTTGATCGGTATTGTTTGTAGTATTATTGAAGATGAATTCCCTGCTTTTAGAGCAGTATGCAGCAGTTGCTTCAAGTTCCTACTATACCTCAAGGAATTCCATTCTTAATAGAAATATCTTGGACAAACCGCTAGAGACAAAATCAAGAAGAGTATTACTTTACTAACTAAATGGCTGCACTGAAACATGAATTTGATTTGG
Organism: Lottia gigantea; assembly: GCF_000327385.1. Lineage (NCBI taxonomy): Eukaryota > Metazoa > Mollusca > Gastropoda > Lottiidae > Lottia > Lottia gigantea. The sequence goes on along the minus strand of NW_008710013.1, from coordinate 898,344 downwards.
TAGATATGTACGGAGTCCCTAAGGCGCAATTTTCCATACTTTTATAAAATATTTTGTTTTAACGAAATAATTCATTTGTGTAAACGAAATAATATCAAATATTTCCTTTAAACGAATTAATTATTTCATTTAAACGAAAGTATTAAAGTAAGCCGTTTAAACGAAATATTTTATATAAGTACGGAAAATTGCGCATAAGGGGCTCCGTAGATATGTGATGATGAATAAGATTTTACTATGTCTAAATGCAAATTGCATTGACTACAAATTTCTCTTGAAGGATATTTAGGAAATTATTTGAGTAAAAGGTAGTTGTCTAATGATTATTTTTGATTACAGTTGAATGAATTGATGAATGCAGGAGGTCTAGAGAATATACTAACTGATGTTGATGTCTTTAAACAAGTTTTTAACTTGGATCATGTTAAAACACCACCAGAAGAACTGATGAAAACTCTCTCTAGTTTAAATATTAATATGACTAAACTATATGAGGAATTGAATGAAAATTGGCCTGGTTATAGAGAAATGGTGAAAGAGGTAATGTCTTACAAATTCAATTGTTATAGTGTAAACTGTAAACTGTAAAATGAAAAGATTTAGAGATGATCAGATGATCTAGGTTTGCAAGAGTTTGTAAAAGTGTGGGTATAGTATAGACCACATGAAATGGGTATTGCAGCAGGAACAGTGCTATTTTTAATGAGTGGAGCATCTGCAATAATCAGAATCTTAGCAATTTATACCTGTAATTAACCTGAGAGACAACATGTTATGTGATATGACAAAACAATCATCAAAATGTTAAAAAAAATACAAGCTACAGTTCTTCATTTTGATTTAGCCTTTTAGTTATTTTACAACTTAAAATATATGTATTACTTTTGTAGTTGATGGTACCATTTTCTCCCAACGTAACACTAGATGATCTTAAAGTCAATTCAACAGAACTCTATATGAACAATGTAAGAATGAGTGAACTAATTGCACAGCTGGTAGAAAGGAAGGCAAACTTTGCCTTCTGGAACAATACAGATTTTATGGAATCATTTGTGTATGAAGAACAGTGGAATAGATTTACCTCTAAACTGAATCAAACCATGGAAAACTTTACTAATCCTAGGTAGGTCCAATATCAATTATAGCTACTGTATATTTGCATGTATAATGTACATTTCTTATACCCAAAAAAAGTGCTTATAATTTAGAGGCACATTATACAAATTTAGGACTTTTTCACTAACGGTGCCCCATTCAGTATTGATGAAGAGTCATGGAATATCAATATAACCAATCACTATTTTGGTGTCTGTGTAATGCTTGTTCATTTTCCCCTTAAAACTTAAATAAGATTTTATAATAATATAAAAATATATAAATAACCTTAGTCCACAACTTGCATCTTTGTTACAACCCATATAAGGTATTCTGTTGATTTTCCAATCAGAAATGACGAAATGCACAAGATATTTTCTAATAGTTCTGTATCAAGAGAAACCTACAGATGGGATGTTATGTTAGGTGTTCCATAGTTAGAACTCATACTTTCTCTGTTTTACTATTATGATATTTAAGAAAACTTGTTGTTTTGTAGATATGTAATAGAAGTGCAGTTGAATATGATGGCTAATGTTTATTTACAAACTGAACTGAAACCTGTATTTAATATGATAGTCAACTATATAGATGTTATTCTAGATATTAATACCAACTTATCTAAAGGTTTGTAATAATCTTTATTATCTTCTGATCAGTGAGCTTGCCTAATTTCTTATCATATGTAACTTTTACAGTTTCTGAACAGTTCCTCTTTTTAGTTACTTGAACACGTGCTTATAATGAATTTAAAACGTCTCAGTAAAAATTTTATAGTCAGAGACTAAATTAAAAATCAGATCAAATCTGTATTAAACTTATCTTATACTATTTCAGTCTCAATTAAAGAAGAGTTTGCAGGAAAACCCAATCTGATCAAACTATTGGAAGCTGTAGAATACTTTCCAGAGGTTACAGAAGTCATGGTGTATACATCATTATTGAATGCAGAAAAGGTAGGCTAACTAAGACCTGCATATCTTATATAAGATTGCATGCACAAGGCAATCAGTCCCTTCTCTTACCAAAAGTAAAACACAATTTGTTGTCAGCAGAGTACCTGAAGTAGAGTATGTGATAGTAATTTAGTTTCTGATAATTTTTTTTCCAGTTTTCGGAGTTCGTAACAACAGTATCCTCAGGTTATAATATTTGTGAGAATCCTAAAAAATATTTTATTGTCCCTGAGGAACTCAACTTTAATATGACACAGTTTTTTGATTTGATATGTTCTGTGAACTTCACTGTATTAGGAACTGAGATTGAAGATAATCCTCTGGTAAGTTGCTTTTAGATTTACTGGTAGACTATTAGAGCACACTAAACAGTACATTTTATCTGAACTCCATGATCATAAAGCCATAAATTATGGAAGACTTGAAACCTTGAAATCCCTCTGAAATCTATTTTAATCATTCTATATTGTTAACATGTATATTTTAAATGCTTTTCCTAATTGTTTTGAGTATAATATTGTAAACTGGTATAGAAGGTTTTTAATATTTCTAAGAGATGACATGAAAATGGTGTTTTCAGATTAGGTCTGTGTTCAGGAGTTGATATCATTGGCAGATCAAATCTGACTTTATGTTGTGTTGTCTGAATGGATTGAAGGAGCTCACTGATAATGAGTCATAATTATTATCTTTCAGTTTCACAACATGAATGAGACCCGTATTACAGATTTTAAATCTTTCACAAATAAACTGGTCACCATGTTTGAGAATGTTGAGAAATCTGGTTCTGTGGGGATCAATTTAAGGTTATTTAATACCTCACTATATGAAAGTATGATACATAGAGCTGAAATTTACCTCAACAGAACCTCACAGGCTATCATGTAAGTATCTTGAAAAATCTTTATTTTTATTGGGTTGCATAGTTACAAATGCTTTTCATTTGTCACATAATGCATTATCAAAGATTAAATTAAAGTATGAATATTTCTTCAATTTGTGTTCATCACAAAACATGACTTTGGCATGTTATATTCTTACTTTCCAGCAATGATATCTCGACTCATATTTCATTTGCAGAAATTCCTTTATGTTGTTTTTACATTTACATAACATAGTGCACTTGTTCAGATTCAGATCAACATCTCAGATTCTAAATTTTATTCAAATTTAATCTTTTAATTTTTTCATCAGAGATGTTGATATTGAGTACAATAATTTGAGTATTTTGTATTCAACATTTCACTCCATAAATAGAAAAAACATTGCTATATAGATAGATATATAGAGATGAATATAGTCTCTCTTCCTAATTCTAGCATTAACCTTTTTACCACAGACTTGATCACAGAATATTGAGCCCTTGTGATAAATAAAATTTCTCTGTATATTCTAGGTCTCCAGCATATATATTGAAATCTATAGGACAAATATATTCTGGAAGTACACCAGAACTCAGACAATCATTAAGTTGGATACCAATTACCTTTGTGGTATTAGACTCAATCATGGATAGAATATTAGAAGTAGAAAATAGTATGTATATCTATCTGTAATTTCTATATTGTGTTATACAGTTAAGCCAATCCAGATTATATATATTCTTACTGCTGGTTATCTAATGGGCAAATAAAGATCTGAAAAATATATTTCTCTATAATCTTCATTTATAGTTTGATGGCATTTTAAATCATGAATGACATACAGGACATTTCTTTTTCTGTTGGTAATTTATACAGCTCATTCCCCAGAATGTCTGATAGTTTGTGCTAAGAATAGATTCTCATCAAACTGAAAAAAAGGACAGAAACTATCCAGTCAAATTTAACTATTATTACTATTATACATGAAAGCAAAAACTGAAATGAATAATAAAATGTTAAGATTGTGGGTGGTGTTAATGAATAAAATTTGATTTTTGCAGTGACAAGCTTTTCTCCAGAAGATATGTTTAGAGAGTCTCCAGAATTCCTGAAATTGTACAGATTTATCCAAAAACCTGGAGTTATTGAAGTTCTTCTTAACTCAGTCAACTCTCCAAAGGTATGTGCACATTTAGTTTTTGAACATGATAGAGCTTCAGATTTTGACACTTATTGTGAACAATGTATATATATTGATAAAGTGAGGCCAGTATCAAGAGATGAGTCTAAAGGATCAAGCTGCAATGATATATGGTGCTCTGTCTGAAGTTGTATGCTCATTTGTGAGATTCATTGAATAATCCACTCTTAAATATAAGGTATGCCAAATAAGACAAAATTGAATTCAATTGGTTTAGTAATACCTACACAAAGTAGAATTCTCAGAATTTATATAGAGCCCTGTTTTGTTTTTAGTTTCAACCATTGTTGATGTCCCAGAACAGCACAGAAACATTGATGTTGGTTTGTGATCCTAGAACTGATATGAACCAATACCTAGTTACTGACACACCAGTTGGTGTTGATGTTAATATGTTACGTAATGAATTCTGTCAGATAGATATTGATTCATTGATTGCTGAACTAGAAAAGGTCTTTAATATTCAGTGGATAAAAGATGTGGTAAGTATTTGTCTTTAAGTTGGATTGTTCAACAGAGCTTACATTGTGTTTTTGGTCATTTTTCCCCCAAAATACAAGTTCATTCTGCAGCCAATTATCTTTAGTGTATTGAGATTAAATCAAAACTGTTGTTTGACATTGAGCTACTCCATGATTACATGTAATGTGGTGGATTTTATAACTTCATATTTATTCTAAAGATATATTTTTAGTAGGCCTGGTTAACTTTCAAGATATTCATTGGCACAACAAACCTTTCCAATCATTCTAGATGGAAGCTAACACATATTTTTATTCAAATAAGTATTGATTTCAATTTTAGACTGGAGACAAAACACAATTAGACTATGAAAAACTGGGAAAGAAATATGAGCGAATGGTTACATTGATAACAAAATGGTCAGAAACTGCGCCGAAAATTCAAATACCACAAGAATGGGAGAATGGTAGCTATTGGTTAGATATGTTAGAAAGATACAACGCTAATAGAATGAGCCCAAATGCTATCAATTTAGAGTAAGTTCTTTATTCAATAGGTATACCAACCAATCCATTTTGACAATTTGTTGACTTGTTTAAATTGATTTTGTTCTCAATTAACAAACTCAACAATACTTTAATATATGTATGGAGCTCTTATTGAAATCAGGTATTTCATACCGTAATGACCATATAAGTAGTAGTATATTTCCTTCAATTGCAGGTTACGTAATTTCATGGAATCTATTAAGCCACTTTTAAACAATACTGGATTTGAAAAGTTTGGCCAGGTAGTAGACAATATATTGAAGATAGTTAACCACAATCTTATTGGTTTAGAAAATAAAACCTTGACATTAAGTAACATGCTGTACACTGTACCAATCTTACGTGATGTCATGGATGCTATGGGAATTAACTCAGACATCTTGGAAACTATTCTAGAAGCACCAGTAAAAGACCCACAGTTGATTCTTGAAACATTCTTACAAAACGATACACGCAAGATTTATTGTGGAGACACCTCTGCTTGGTACGCCATTTTGAATCTGCCAGCAAGTTTCGATGCTTCAGCACTCAATAATGCTGTATGTAAAAATGATAACAATGATCTGATCCAAAACTTAATTCGTAATCTAGACATTGAAGAATTAGTAAATAATTTTGACAATGCTACCTACAACATGGAGAAGACATTTGAATTATCGCAGAGCCTGGGCAAAAATATTGAATCTTTCTTGAAATTCATGCCGGAATTCAAAGACCCTGATGCAGTAAACAGACTAATAGAAAGCTACAATGAAACCAATCTATGGAATATGTTGACTCTTTACTCTACCATTGCTCAATTGACATCTGGTATGGGAAATGAAGCTAACCTAATTGGACAGACATCATCTATAGTGTATGAATTCCTCAACAATTTGATGAGTAAATTTGATATAGAAGGAAATACATTGGATTTAGCCTCAATTTTTAAAGATAGTTCTACTTTCATGAGAATCCTGAAAACTTTCATGAACCTGACCCCAGATCCAGTTAATGCTTTGTTGGGAATTCAACTTCGAGGAAGCAAGGTAAGATCTGCCAATTTTATAATTTTTCTTTAAATTTATTCCTTGATTTTCAATGAGCAATAAGCTGAGAATATTGTTATTCTCTTTTTCTTTTTCTTCAAGTCGCAGAACATCCATCTAAAAAGAAATTCTGTTTATAAAATGTTCACTTGTTTACTTCCCTTTACATACTGTACATTAATAGCCTCTTTATTACTGTAGTAATAAGTTAAGATGAAGTTTAATTTGATCTATCAATGCAGTTCTTTACATTATTCACATTTCAAATCTTGTTGATTTGGATGAATAGAAACAATGTTAGCTGAAAACCCACCACCAATGAGTGATAACTCATCATTACAGTGGATCCCCCAATCTGAGAGTGTTGGATGAGGTCGTGCAGCAGCAGAAACACCAAAGCTGTATATAATAACGACATTATTGCCATTTCAAAATTGTTTTTTTTTCTTAGAATACAGATTTTGCTAGTATAGTCACAGATCCAGTGAAATTAAATGAGTTATTCTGTTCAGAAGAGAAGTTTAGAGAGTATTTCCTAGTAGCTGAGACATTCAATGTTTCTGTTATAATTGATGGAATGTGTGATATTAATTTTACCCTGATTGTATCTGAACTGGAATCTGATTTAGGTATTGATGCCATGATCCAAAAGGTAATAATCTGAAATATACCCTACACAAATGTCATGGTACTTATAATACTGAAATTAACGCCCTAATTTCACCACTCTGATATGAAGAATTATTTCAAGGTTAAGCTCAAATTAAGCGTGTGAGCAATCAAAAAGAAAGACTGCCAGTCTTAGACTGGTTGTCTTTTAGTACTGTCTCTTGTTTGTTTATCTTTATCTGACCATTAATCTGACTGAAGCTCCAATATATTCAGATGTATTTTGACATGTTGTCTGCTCACATTTCATGATTTTACATTTTTCAGCTAACAAACTTATACCAAAATCCCCAGGGTATTACATTTGATATAAAAAAATATATTGATGAATATCGTAAATTCAGTGAAGTACTGACAAAATTTTTTGAGATTAAAGATGTAACATTTGAAGGTCGTGACCTTGAGAATATATTTGATGTAAATGGAACTGTTTTGGAAGCAAATCTGATGAAGTTATTGCAAGAAAATGGTTTAGACTACACTAGAATTCCTACCGAATTGTAAGTTTAAAGTTTCTTAAGGAAATATTAGTTTACCTTGATCAGATGGAGAATAGAATTCACTTTTATAATTAACCTTGTGAAATTAACAGTCTGTCTCATGTGACTAATAATCTACAGAGAAATATTTCATACGTCAAAATATCTTATCAGACAGTGAAACTAGATGATTATACGCTAAGATATATATTTGAATTCATTTTATTAGTGAGATATAAATTAGTAGTATGTTAAATTCCATTTTACTTCATATTTTCAGTATAAACAGTTTACTATCAATGAATAATGATACTGATTTAAGATTAGCAGATAATATATTTTATATATTCAACCAATATCTTCAATTAATGAATAAAAACCTAGAGTACATCAAAGGTAAGAGTGGTGTCATTTTTATTAAGAATGGTATTATCATTCCATCACCATTCTTTAACATTCTTTTTTATAACTAAACTATGATCATCTTGTCCAATACATTTAAGAATTTTTACTGCTGTCAAAATATTGATTACAAAAAGGAGTAGAAAAAAGTTTACAGTTACACTTATTTCTGATGTCTGCTATCTGGTACTTGACATTATTTAACTGTTTATTAGGTAAACCATTAAGTTTAGCATTGTTAGTAAACCAAACACAAGTTGGACCTATATTGATGACAGTATTGTTAGAACCAGAATGGTTAGAAGATATAGCTTTAATTTCTTTTAACCCAGAAAAGGTAAGAGCTTTACTAAAAGTTAAAAATTATCATTGGCCTACTCTGTTAGGTATGTGAAGGTCATTGTCCTGAATGACAACTAAAACAAACCCATTTCAATATCAGAGGTACTATTAGTAGATCATTATTTTTAAAAGATAATGATGTTATGATTAGTTAACTTCAAATGACTTGACACTTAGTGATTGTTTCTATAATAAACTTAAAAAACATACAAAAAATACATTTTTATTAATGTTCCCGCATTATTAGGCAAACTATTAGTATTTGTATTGTTGAGTTATGTCATGAATTATATCTTTCATAGTTCTGCAAACTATTCAAATTTCTACTTATTAATGAAGGCTTGTTTCTGGCTAACTCCCAATATTAAAAGGGTTGTAATAAACCCTATAAGATATTTTATTACAGGTATCAGAACTGTTTAGTAATGGTACTAAAGATAAACTATGTGGACCAGAGTTTTGGGAAGCATTTATACTGCCCGCTAATGATACGGGTGTACTGAGAAAACTACAAGATAGAATCTGTCAAGCTAATCTGACTGTTATGGAGTATGAATCAATGACCCTCCAGATACATGGCTATCAATTTATTGAACAGGTATTTTAATTTATAACACATTCTATGAACATGGGTCATTACTTGCTAAATCTAAATTCTTGAATATCATGTTTCAGGCTCTGTTTTGATTTTGTATTTCTATATCACTTTACAATGGGTGTATATATCACTTTACAGTGGGTGTATG
>NW_008710013.1:658820-888757 GCF_000327385.1 Lottia gigantea | reverse complement strand
GGTATTTCTATATCTCTTTACAATGGTTGTATTGAGCACTATTTAACAGTGGTATTTCTATATCACTTTACAATGGGTGTATTGAACACTATTTAACAGTGGTATTTCTATATAACTTTACAATGGGTGTATTGAACACTATTTTAACAGTGGTATTACTATATCACTTTACAGTGGGTGTATTGAGCACTATTTTAACAGTGGTATTTCTATATAGCTCTACAACTGATGTATTGGGCACTATTTTAACAGTGGTATTTCTATATCTCTTTACAATGGTTGTATTGAGCACTATTTTAACAGTGGTATTACTATATCACTTTACAATGGGTGTATTGAGCACTATTTTAACAGTGGTATTTCTATATCACTTTACAATGTTTGTATTGAGCACTATTTTAATAGTGGTATTTCTAAATCACTTTACAATGGGTGGATTGAGCACTATTATAACAGTGGTATTTCTATATCTCTTTACAATGTTTGTATTGAGCACTATTTTAATAGTGGTATTTCTATATCACTTTACAATATGTGTATTGAGCACTATTTTAACAGTGGTATTTCTATATCTCTTTACAATGTGTGTATTGAGCACTATTTTAACAGTGGTATTTCTATATCTCTTTACAATGGTTGTATTGAGCACTATTTTAACAGTGGTATTACTATATCACTTTACAATGGGTGTATTGAGCACTATTTTAACCGTGGTATTTCTATATAGCTCTACAACTGATGTATTGAACACTATTTTAACAGTGGTATTTCTATATCACTTTACAGTGGGTGTATTGAGCACTATTTTAACAGTGGTATTTCTATATCACTTTACAATGGGTGTATTGAGCACTATTTTAACCGTGGTATTTCTATATCACTTTACAATGGGTGTATTGAGCACTATTTTAACAGTGGTATTTTTATATCACTTTACAATGGGTGTATTGAGCACTATTTTAACAGTGGTATTTCTATATCACTTTACAATGTGTGTATTGAGCACTATTTTAACAGTGGTATTTCTATATCACTTTACAATGGGTGTATTGATCACTATTTTAACAGTGGTATTTCTATATCACTTTACAATGGGTGTATTGAGCACTATTTTAACAGTGGTATTTCTATATCACTTTACAATGGGTGTATTGAGCACTATTTTAACAGTGGTATTTCTATATAACTTTACAATGGGTGTATTGAACACTATTTTAACAGTGGTATTTCTATATCACTTTACAGTGGGTGTATTGAGCACTATTTTAACAGTGGTATTTCTATATCACTTTACAATGGGTGGATTGAGCACTATTTTAACAGTGGTATTTCTATATCACTTTACAATGGGTGGATTGAGCAATATTTCAACAGTGAAAATATTTTGTTAGTTTAAAAACAACACATATATGAAAAATTTCATTTTATTTTTTAACCCAGTGGGATACATAATTGGACATTCAGTCGCAAGACAGAAGGATGTATAACTCCGTTTCATTTCAGTTAAAAGTGATAATGAGAGAATTATTGGCTGGTAAGAAGAATATGTTAAATGCTACTGAGTTTGAGCAGAATATAAAGAGAATGGTAAATTTGCTAACTGAAATTATTGCCAGTTATACCAATGGTAAAAATCCTATAGACCCCAATAACCTGGTGGACATCAAAGGATTTCAGCAAACTCTGAAGAAATTTGAAGGTGTCCTAGGACAGAAGGTGGCCAATTTGTCTATGGAATGGTGTGTATCATTTCTGATTTTGACCTACAGAAAAGACTTTAAATCCCCATATTAAGAGATTATTGTCCCTGGCATAGCCAAATATTTAAAAATTGTCTATTATATTGGTACACACTTTAAGATTCAGTTTCATTAAGTTTCATTTCATCAGAAACGAATCATTGGGATTATACATTTTTCATAATACTACTGATGGATAATGAGTTGTTATTAAATAGACCTTTTTATAAAGCACATGCTCAACTCTAACATTGGGAATTGTCTACCATTACTTGTCATACTATTATAATAATATGCTCATCAATACAGACAAACTATGGCAACATTTTTGTTATTTTCTAGGCCATATAACAACAGAATTCTTTTATTTTATTTCTCTATTGTGGTATGTCAGTGGGGAAAGGTTGTGTAAAAGAACAATATTCAATGAGTCAAATATATTTTATATTTTAGGGCAAGTCAACTACAAGGTTTAGTTCAATTGAATTCAGATATACTTGGGTCCAATGCTAGAACTATTAATTCTATGAACCTATTCTTTGGTATAATAAATGATAAACTTGAAGCTATCAAAGGTAGGAAATCATTTCATATTATGCTTTGATGACACAGTACAGAAATTGTGGAGAGTATGTGGTTAGCCCCTATGTCTTTTGGTAGGAAAAACCATTGATTGATGTTTTCTATTTAGATGGAGAAATCAGTATTGCTGTATTATTGAATAATACTGAACCATTGATTGGTGTTTTCTATTTATATGGGGAAATCAGTTTGCTGTATTATTGAATAATACTGAACCATTGATTGGTGTTTTCTATTTAGATGGAGAAATCAGTATTGTTGTGTTATTGAATAATACTGAACCATTGATTGGTGTTTTCTATTTATATGGGGAAATCAGTTTGCTGTATTATTGAATAATACTGAACCATTGATTGGTGTTTTCTATTTATATGGGGAAATCAGTTTGCTGTATTATTGAATAATACTGAACCATTGATTGGTGTTTTCTATTTATATGGGGAAATCAGTTTGCTGTATTATTGAATAATACTGAACCATTGATTGGTGTTTTCTATTTAGATGGGGAAATCAGTTTGCTGTATTATTGAATAATACTGAACCATTGATTGGTGTTTTCTATTTATATGGGGAAATCAGTTTGCTGCATTATTGAATAATACTGAACCATTGATTGGTGTTTTCTATTTAGATGGAGAAATCAGTATTGTTGTGTTATTGAATAATACTGAACCATTGATTGACGTTGTTGATGCTGTGATAGATATTATATTAGATGGTGCTGTATCTTTAACACAAGGACCTGTCAACTATTATAGAGTAAGTTGCTCAATTACAAAGTTTAATGGTACAACATCAAAATACTGTAGAAAAGTTTGAGAAGAATAACATAACTGTGAAAAGTTATATGATTGAAAAATCATACATATACACATACCTCTCTACTTGTATTTAAATCAATTGACAATAGCTAATTGAAATCATGATGATTGCTTCTGAAATGTGCAATATTTAAACTATATATATGGTATTTTTTATTTTTAGCTGTCCATGGTACTGAGTAACATGACTCTTTTAGATGAACAATGTAGTTCTGATAACCTAGCAACATACCTAAACAATGACACCAAACCTTTAACTGTTCACAAGAATCTAGCAACCATCTTCTGCTCAATAGAAACATTACCCATGTCACTAAACCATGTTATTGACGTAAATTATATCATTAAAGAGGTGAGGCCAAGTTTAAAAACATTATTTATATTTGTGCTCTGTGGGTGTTTGAGCTTACTCTACTTTTATCTATTTTACATTACTCTACAATAAATTTGTTTTTTAGTTTAAAATTTAAGTTATACATTATATATATATGTTTATTTTATACTTCTAGCTAACAGATATATGGAATATGTCTATTCCTGTTCAAATGGATATTAAGGGCTACACACACAATTTGAATCGTTTTAATGAACTGATCACAAAACTGGCTCAAACCAAATTTACTGTGGACAAAAAACTACAGGAATCCTTTTCTGCTGATAAATGGTTGAAGTTTGTTGAAAATATTTTTACCAATCCAAAATTGTAAGATTTTAAATTTGTATACTATATCAGAATCAAGGAAGGCTAATATTTGGTGATCTCATGGGATTCCACACCAAACAGCTGATTTGCATCTTAGATTATGACAACAACTATATTTACAATAAAGACATCTAAAAATCATTTGGTTCGAAGATTGTAAAATATATATATTCGCAAGCTCTTAATATCTAGCTAGGAAGCAGTGCTATGAAACTAATTAGTTACGGTCAATTATGATATCTATTCTAGTATCTTCAGAGTTTTAGAAGGTTTTAGTCCAGAATTTGAGAGAATGTTAAATGATACCCAAAATGCTATGGCTGTCTTGGGTCAGATAAGTGGTATTATTATTAGACCTGCTGTAAACATGCTGACTAGATTAGAAGGTATTCGATAACTTTAACAACTTTGATGATGAAGAGATATCTTACTATATTACCATCTATCTTGCATTGCATTTGATCTGATCCAAACAAAATTCTGGAACTAACATCATGTGAACAATCCTAAAAGAAATAGCTGATATACAAAGAGTTGTCTCCATTCAAATATGGCATTGAAAATCCAAAAATCTAGAAATTCTATTTTCTCTTCAAGGCCATTAATACTACTCTCAATAGAAATGCTAATATATAACATTGTAACATGCACCATAGAAGTGTCAACAGTCGAAAATTTCAGTGTACATTCTTGTTGAATTTCAGGAGAACCAAAGTTATCAATATCAAGGGGTTGATGGGCACTTTTAGGTAGTACGTCTTTCTATCCAAACCAGATCCTTACATTGTTTGGTAGGATGGTTGTAGACCTGCAGTTTGAATTTTTTAGGGGTCACAAACCTTAGACCAATACGATGTAATAATAATAAATATATATTGAATGATTGTTATGTTTTTACAGAAAAAGGTATTACATTACAAAGTTTACTATCAGATCCAAACACATTACTATCAGCTGTAGAATATTTGACTGAATATGAAACACAAACTGCTCTATCTATACCAGCTTTAACCAGTCAAGTAGGTTTTTTCATTTCTTTTTTCATTTCTTCTTAAATTTTCTCTTTAGAGAAGATTTCTTTACTTTGACATTCAAAATGATATTTTAAAACACTCGTTCGGAACATTGTACTCCATAGTAGCCTTCTTACATGTACATGTACAACGTGAACTCTAATTGTATCTATGTGGAGCTACAATTATCCACATATCTTTTATTGTGATTTTGATTTGTATATTTTAGTTGTCTATGATAACCAATAATAAGAGAATGGTTGATGAACTGTTGTGTAATAAGACAAATCTCTTCTCACTTATTGGTGACTTAGATATCAACAATTTTGAACTACTTCAAGAGGTCATGTGTAAATATCAAGCTGGTGATTGGTCCAAAAAATTTGAAGAAATTGGTCAACCTCAAGATATTTTGATAGACCTGCAGATGTTGGTAAGTTCTATATGGACATAATTGATATGTTTATTTATTCACTGTTTGATTATGTTTGTTTATTCACTGTTTGATTGTGTTTATTCATACAGTGTTTGATTATGTTTATTCATACAGTGTTTGATTATGTTTATTCATACAGTGTTTGATTATGTTTATTCATACAGTGTTTGATTATGTTTATTCATACAGTGTTTGATTATGTTTATTCACTGTTTGATTATGTTTATTTATTCACTGTTTGATTGTGTTTATTCATACAGTGTTTGATTATGTTTATTCATACAGTGTTTGATTATGTTTATTCACTGTTTGATTATGTTTATTTATTCACTGTTTGATTGTGTTTATTCATACAGTGTTTGATTATGTTTATTCATACAGTGTTTGATTATGTTTATTCATACAGTGTTTGATTATGTTTATTTATTCACTGTTTGATTGTGTTTATTCATACAGTGTCTGATTATGTTTATTCATACAGTGTTTGATTATGTTTTTTCATACAGTGTTCGATTATGTTTATTCATACAGTGTTTGATTGTGTTTTTTCATACAGTGTTTGATTATGTTTGTTCATACAGTGTTTGATTATGTTTGTTCATACAGTGTTTGATTGTGTTTTTTCATACAGTGTTTGATTATGTTTATTCATACAGTGTTTGATTATGTTTATTAATACAGTGTTTGATTACATTTATTTATTCAGTGTTTGATTATGTTTATTTGTTTCATATTTTAGCTCATTCAATCATACTACAGTGATTATTTTTGTAAAAGTGTTCCTGTTATAACACCATGGTATAACTACACAGAATCTCAATGTATCACTTCTGATCTTACTGACAAAACTTTTACTGTACTCAAACTAATGAGAAATATAGAAAAACTCACCAACTTTTTCATGCTGACTAAAACTAATATCAGTTCTCAATGGTCATCACCTAAATCATCTGCTCATCTCATCAGCAAAATCTTTGAGAATATGTTAGTAAAGACTCCAATATTTGGGTAGGTATTGCTGCATCATTTCATGAAAATCAAATTGCTAAAAGTGTAACAAAATTAGCCCATGCCATAAAACCTTATTCTCAAAGCTATTGATTGTAATAGTAACTGAGAATATATTGAATCAAGATGTTTTTGAATATACTGCTAGTGTACATGTCTAACTCTGCTACATAAAAAATTATATAAATGATTCCTTTTTTTAGGGCTATTAACTACCTGAAGACCCTAGATATATCCCAGGGTGATATTGGAGAAGGAGTTTTACCAATTGTGAAAAAATTCTTCAAATTCTTCTCCAGTTCTGAATCGTGGATAAATGATATCCTTGAAAAATTCATAGGTAGATTGTATTTTATTCTTTATTCATTTTATTATATCTTTGGATGAGTATCAGAGCTCAAATGTTATTCTCTTCAAGATAAAACATGATTATTTTGAGAGTTGGTCTGGTATCAAAATCATTTTAACATTGATTTGACATCATGATATCTTAATACCAGTATATTCTATGTGACTATTCAGAGCCGTTATGATTAAGATTTTTATATCTGAAATAGGGCAATTGTCTTAAAATGGTTAGCAGACACTACAAAGTATTTATTAGATTCTTTTGATCAGTTCTGGACATGCATATCACTGCTTAAGGAACATAGTTTTATCCAAGAAAAGATCTATAAAAAGTGACACATTTCATTGATTCAAAATCGGTACTGAACTAAATAGTAAGCGTACCTTGTTTTAACTATTACAGATGCTCCTAAACCAGTAAAGTTAGGTGATATTCTACCAGACAATCAAATGGTATCTGATACACTGACCAGTATATTAGGTCAATCTTCTGCTGCTGAATTCCTCACTATGGTTGTCAGTCCTCAAAAGGTATGTATAGGAATACTTTTTAGTGAAGTTGTCCCTCAATTTTAACTTCAATCAAAAGAAAGAACTTCATAATGATTTTTAAATTTCTGTAGGGTCTTAAACTAGGACTGAATATTTTCTTGATGACATCATGTTGTGTAAAAAACAGGTTGTATCCAAAATGATATCTTATTGTATTTGCTGTGTATTATACTATAGCCTACAAACAGTAATTATAAAGCTAGATTATTTGTTTTATTTACAGTTTATAAACCTAGCCTATTTGTTTTATTTACAGTTTATAAACCTAGCCTATTTGTTTTATTTACAGTTTGTAATCCTAACCTGTTTGTTTTATTTACAGTTTATAATCCTAGCCTATTTGTTTTATTTAGTTTATAAACCTAGCCTATTTGTTTTATTTACAGTTTATAAACCTAGCCTATTTGTTTTATTCACAGTTTATAAACCTAGCCTATTTGTTTTATTTACAGTTTACAAACCTAGCCTACTTGTTTTATTTACAATTTATAAACCTAGCCTACTTGTTGTAGTCACAGTTTATATACCTAGCCTACTTGTTTTATGTACAGTTTATAAATCTACCCTATTTGTCTTATTTACAGTTTATAAACCTAGCCTATTTGTCTTATTTACAGTTTATAAACCTAACCTGTTTGTTTTATTCACAGTATTATAAAGCTAGATTATTTGTTTTATTTACAATTATAAACCTAGCCTAATTGTTTTATTTACAGTTTATAATCCTATTCTATTTGTTTTATTCACAGTTTATAAACATAAACCTAGCCTATTTGTTTGATTTACAGTTTATAAACCTAGCATATGTTGATAACTGGGTGGATATTGCCTGTAACATGACCATTTTCAATGAGACATTCAGTCTAAGGGAGGTAACCAATATAGATATTGAGAGTATACAAGAATCATTATGTGAAGCTGCTATCAATTCAACTTCTTCTCTTAAGAAATTAGTTGATCTATTTGATGCTGGTACAATGTTACAAAAGGTAAAAATCAATTTTCTGATCAAGGGTACCTAAATGTAGCCACGTTATATAACATTTTACTTACAATAACTCTGGTTAACAAAGTATCCCTTTACATGTAGATAGAAAATCACTTTATGTGAGGAATCCTAATCTGAATGGCAAACTAGTTACAGCCTAAAATTGTCCTCATCGAAAATACCATACTTAGTGGAAATATTATTTTTCCCACCTGTGACGGCAATTCTCCCTCAGGCCTAGCTTCATTTTCTTATCCCTAATTACAAATAATTCACTTGCCATTTTATTATCAATACATATATTTTGTTTTGATGAATCAAAGATTTTTGATTATTGAGAATATGAGCTAAGTTACACACGTAATAATTCAATATGAAATGAATACTACGGTATTATGATGAAAGTTGTATAAATACATATATATTTACAGCTGGATGAGTTTCTACAGGCTACCATGAATAAGACTAGTTTGGAAGATAAAAAAGATCCCGGCTTATGGAAATTGTTACAGAAAGGAACAAAGAGACTACTAGACAATATTGATAAAATACAGAATATTACACTAGACCCTGATTCTACAGCAGCCTGGTTTAAACCATTAATAGATATGATCACTACAGTGTATCATCCGTCACTTGATAAGTAGGTTCACTTAAATCACCATGATAACAAGTTACATTGCAGTGAGAAAACTAAAGATATTTCTTCTTCCTTCAAAAAATGCTTTCACATTATGAATGTATTGTTTTTGTGAGCAGAGGTGTGACAAATTACATGTCCCTTCACCATAGTTATTATTTCTTCCAGTGCTAACCAAATGTGTAAAAAGTTAATATCATATGTTGATAAGACAGAGGAATATCAGACGTCAGTAAAGTATACTATAGTTCAGACTGTAGCTAATATTAGAATAGGAATTCAACAATTCCATCTCTTCAACAGTAAGTTTTAATTTAGAATAATTAAATCAAGATTCCATTTACATGGTATCATGCAATTTGATTCAAACGTCAATAGAGCAGAAATCGACATTCCACTTAATGATAACGGTATTTTCCAAATTCCCTCGAATGTGCACACTGCAAATTCCAACAATATTGTGAATTCTGGACTTATTTCAAACTCGTCTTTCAATAATTGCACTTTCAACATGGCCTCTCAGTCAACTTTCAAGCAGTAGATAGTAGATTATACTCTAATTAACTGATACTAACAATAGAGACGCCCTAACTGCCTGAAAGTTAAGTGAGCGCCAACGTTGAAAGTGCAATGTTATTATATAATTCTGGTTATTTAGTACTATGAGTAGCTCAAAAGTGAAAAAATGCATGACCTTATATAAGTTGATTTTGGCATTGTTCCAGTGGAACATGCTACAAATTGGTACAGATAATCTGGGAAAGATCATAACCATGTTAAGCAAACATGGAACAGCAGAAAGAAGGCTATTATTAATGTTAACTTATGTCACTCATTTGATTAAGCAGAGGGTGTAATATCCTTAATTGTAGATATGGATGACATTGTGTGTGATTTAGTTGATAATTTTGATGTAACTAAAACTTTGCAATATTTCCAAAAGATTACTTCTTCATATATACCGGTAAGCTTTTTCTTATTATACTAGCTTTTTTCAGTTATTAATTATAAGACATATAGAAGAAAGTAAGGAAATCAGCAGTTGATATCTCTGCTTTTAACATTCTCATTAGTTTCTTATATGAGGGAGTGAAACATTGAGGTGAAATTTATATAGTGTTAAAATTTAAATATTAAAATACTATACTAGTGACAGATTCGACTGTCTTGTACTATGTATTATAATTGTTTGAGTGTTATAATTATTACAGAACATTGATTATAATGCTGATGACAACTGTAATGATATAATATCTACAATCAAAGATGTATATGATGTTATTAATAGAACCATGCAAAGCACTCCCAATTTTGACAGGCTTGGACATTGTTTCTCTAATATTGGTGAAAAACGTTTTGGGGACTTCCTTACTGCTGTTGATAGGTAAGTTATCTGTGACTTTATAATTCAGGCGGTATTGAGTGAAATGAAATTTATCTATCTGTTCAAAGCTTTGTTTAAGATAGGTTGTTAATGTTAATAAGAACTTCGAGGAAATACACTTTGTGTAAATAGAAAATGATTGTATTTTGTTGTGACGTTCTGGAAATGTTTTTCTTTTTTCCAGTGTTTTTGACATATCTTCTGATGTGTTAGGATTTATTAGAGAGCCTGGAAATATTCAGGCCATGCAAAATCTCAGTCCACAATTACAACCTGTATTAAAGTATGTGATGGAAATTATAAATCAACAACAAAACGGTAAAATATTTGTCATTATTATACGATGGTGTTCAAATTTAGTATAAAAAATCATTGTCCGCGACTAGAAGACTGTAAACAAAATGACTGCCTGTTTTGAGTTTATTTTAATTGTAAGAAAATATGTTATTTTATTTACATTACAGTTGTGTTAACATTGGGAGACGTTTTAAAGAATTCTACCTCAGTATCAGACTATTTTACTAATGTATTAAAAATAGCACCATATATCACAGATTCATTGTTAAAATCAACTATCAACTTAGACACTGTGAGTATCTTTCTTTATTTATTCTGTGAATATTTGATATTTCTCACGGATTGTTTAGGTAACTTCCAGAAAGTTGGTGTAGACTGATTCTATATGGCATCAGCTTGAGGTTACCATCTGAGAGACCTTGTATGTTACACTACACATGTTGCTAGTATCTGACTAGTGATTTACAGACAGAGCAGATTTGTACAAAAAACTACACAAAAAGCTTGATTTATCTACTTCACTACTATTCGCTGAAAGAAATATGGTTGATCTTTATACACCCACATGAAAATGTAGATGTATATTGCCATCGCCTCTGTCTGTCCCTCCGTCCGTCTACATATCTTGTATGTACTAAAGAGTCTACAACTTTTATCTGACCTTAGTGAAAATAAGTATTCAGGTATATATTGATTAGATCTCAGTCAAGTTTGAAATTTGTAATATTCGGATGAACGGTTTCAGAGCAGAATAAAGGTCAATTTCAAAATTGGCAATAATCAGATGAACTGTTTTAGAGTTATTGCTGTTGTGTGTACGTTGATGAGACCTTGTTCAAGTTTTAATTTGATAATAATTTAATGATTTTTAAGATTATTTGAAAATTCATTGTTAAACCAATAAAAGACTTAGTTATCACTTCTGACAGCTGGTAGTGGGCATATGTTACCTTGCCTGACAAGCTATCTTTACTTTTGCTAAAGTCTCATTACTTGCTTTGGTTATTGACATTTCACTCACATACAAGTATGTTCATATCATTTATTCATAAATCCTATTATTTCATTCATTGAAGGCTAAATTTTTGAACGAATCTGTTGATGATATTCAAGAGATTTTATGTGATCCAATCAAATTAGCAACCTTCATACAGCTACCAGCATTTGCAGAAGTCAATTTCAACAACCTTAGTGAAATATTATGTCAAAATGGAAGCGGGGATGCCGCTGTTGCAATCAAGAGTGCTGCTGATTTTGGTCGCATCACAAAACAAGTACCGATTCTTCTGTATTTTGGGGGGATTATTTTAGACGTATACCCTCGGACCTTTCACTTCTTCTCTTCCACTTGCATGATGTCTGAAAAGTTTAATAGCATTATTTTTCAAATTCACTGACATGTTTCCTGGTTGTTCTATTTTCTAAAAAGTTTGAATCAGTGTTAAAAACTCCATGTCATTGGCTGAATCATGTAGCAAAAAAATATTTCTATATAGAGATGCTTTCATTTCCTTTTGTTATTTCAAAAAAGGTATGTTATTCGCTTTCTGCTTTTTGAGAAAGAGAAATTGCTTTTACTTGCACAAAGATTACACTTCATAAACATGAGGTAAGAAAGCAATTTGCACTTGACATGTTAGTTTTATTGCTTGCATCCAGATGATTAAAGAAAATCATAATGATAAAAATATCTTATTCTATTTCTCTTGGTTACATATTGATTTGATTGAGTGTTGTACTCTGTTTTCAGCTATTATCTCTAGTAAATACAGGTGTAGATCAAAACTGGTTAAACAACCTAACAGACCATACTGTCACATTTATAGATGATTTACAATCATTAAGTGGTGTCATAGAATTATTAGGGGGAGGTCTTGACTTTAACAATATCCAAAAAGATATCAGTACTATTGACAGGTTTTTAATGGGTTCTGGTCCAGATAGATTGGTTAGAAGGTTAGTTGAAATAAAGTTTAATTAAAACAGGTTCTAGTTCCAGGAATAATAGAAGCGTCTATGTGGACCATTATGGATGTCTCATAATTGAAACTTGAGGAAACTCACTGTTAAATGTTAATTATAATTTCATTATTAATGTCAGTGTTGTATTTTACATCCTACAGAAACACCTATTATTATGTTTTCAGTTTAACAGCCATATTGGATGATATGAAATATGTCTTCAAGAATAAAGAGTCTCAGAGTATTATTGGTGAAATTAACTTGATGATAAAAGGCTTTATGGGATTAGATCTGATTCAGTCTAGAATCATTGAAGCAAGTAAGTAATTTATTATATCAAGTCAAAATGAAATGATTTTTTTATGTCCATCAAGACAAGTTCAATCTCTGTACTCCAGCATCTGAAAGTTTGTATTCTAACCTCATGTTCAAATCAGTTGTCATGGTGATGGATTGTATTTTCATAACACAGTATAATACCACCAGATCTTTTGTCAATAAGAATTTATAATTTTATAATTACAATCAGAAGTTT
The DNA here is from genome assembly GCF_000327385.1 of Lottia gigantea. Taxonomy (NCBI): domain Eukaryota; kingdom Metazoa; phylum Mollusca; class Gastropoda; family Lottiidae; genus Lottia; species Lottia gigantea. Next base: position 875,749 of record NW_008710013.1, on the reverse strand, counting down.
AAGATACCGGTGAAATACATCAGGACAACATCCATTTATCCCATGTTGAATAAAAACCATAGACTTTATCCATCTTTATCCATTTGGTTTTAGTTAAAGTAACAGATTTATTAAAGAATCCATTAGATGTTGAGAATTATATGGTAAAGGAATTAGGATTTACACAGGACATGGCAAAAACTGTTCTTGGTGGAACATATTCTCTTAGAGTAGTAAGTGGTTGTTTCTTAATGTTTTAAAAATAACTGAAATAGAATAAGAATTGATAAAGATAGATATTCTCAGGTGTCATTAGATTATCCAAATGGTTTTCAAATTTAAGTTATATAAAGAAATAATCAGGAAATAACATTTGTAGAATTTAAGGTATTGATTAATGATTTGTTTTATGAATCAAGCTTGGACAGAAAAATAAACATAAAAACAAGTCTGAATCTTTAAATTGTGTCAACATTATTTTCAGTTTTTAAATGCTACCATGATGTTAACAAAAGGTGATTTTAGCTGTGAGAAATTATTCAAAGATTTTATTATACTGAATACAACTGGAGTGGAGATGAAGGATATCACTAGCGTCGTGTGTCAACTGAATAGAACACAAGCTGTAACTCTAGCTGAACAACTAATTCCTGAATTAGATATTGGAGACATGATTAAAATGGTAAGTAAGAGATATTTGATAAGAAATATGTTAAACAAGTTGAAATACTTTGATTTAATCATAGCTACTTTATTTTCATTAGGTAAGTGACTGGCTGCATTAGAATTGGCTTCCTTTGACTGTCTTTGAATTTCTTTGAATTGGCTCCCTTAGCATTGTCATGCTCACCATTGGCTCTCTAAGCATTGGCACCCTTACTATTTATTCTATTTGCATAATTTTTTAAATGATTCTTCTTGTTATATTTGGGGAATATCTACCTAAGCCAAATTTATGATGTCTCTATGATATTATTTCAGTATGTAACTTCCTCAGCTAATGATATTTTGAAGTCAGTCAATATGACATCTGCAGATGCAAAAGATTTGACCCAGAAGTTATCTAAAGCTCAAGTGGGACTGATGAAAGCTTCTTCTATGTTAAAAGACAACAATGATACAATGAAACAAGAGATTTTAGATCAACTAATGAATTCACCGCAAGCACAAACAGGTCAGAAATTGTCTTAAAATGCTAATAATATATCTTGATGTGTAATATTGAGAACTGAGATTATTCAGTGGATTCTGTACTTTGAGATTTATAGCTCTTTAAGTATTTTGTGATTAACTCACTCTAATCTTGTTGGAGAATTCTAGTTTTAAATCTACAGACTATCTATCCAGTAGCGCATTTAGGGGGAAGGTCATTGGGCTATGGCAGCCCTAACCTGTCATTTTTGGCCTCCCCCCTCAAGAATTTTCTAATTCTTACATCCATAAATGATTTTCAATTTTAATAATTTTAATCACCACTATTCTGAATTATGATGAAATTGTATTTGTATCAGAAATTTATATAATTATGATATATATTTTTGTGCTATTTCATCTAAATTGATAACCTTGTTCTATTTTCTAGGGTCTCAACTGAACTCAGCAGAAGGTATTCTATGTGGTAGAGCGTCTAGTGAACTTGTTAAAGATGCATTCAATGTTGGATCTGTATTAGGTGTTGGTGAATTGGAGGTGAAAGAGAGTGAATTGCAGTCTTTACCAAGTAAGATTTTCATTCACTTCTGCAAGATTAGCAGACACTTAATGATTTTGATGAATAAATTTAGCACATGCTGAAACAGATAGCGTCAGATGGACTTCAGTTTCAATTTTTACAGATTTACTCAGACTTGATGTTAATACACTAACAAAACTTTATTGCAGCTGAATTCTGTCAAGATATTTACCGTGATATAATGAAGAATCCACTGGGATCTATAATTTGGGCGTATCTTAAACCAATTTTGAGAGGCAAGATTTTGTACACACCAGATAATGACCTGACAAGACAGATTGTAACAGAGGTAAGCTCCATTACACCAGCTGATTTTATGTGAAATCTTTAACTATCATGTAATGAGTAGAATCACAACAATATATAGACCTTGGACCATGATTAATATCACAATACATATTAAAGCAGAGCTCTTTCCCCAGCATCTTCATTGTGTTTCAAGAGATCAGAATTTTGAAATAACACATGCTTTGTTAACACAACATGAGGTACATTTTCTCAATGATTCGGAGTTGTGCATAGTTTCAGCTAAAAAAAAAAGTAAAATTTACTAACTTTTTACCTCACTGTTCTATGACTTGTACTATTGTTATGTAGTAATTGTGTGTGGTTTAATTTCAGGCTAACAATATCTTTGATATATTAGTAGAAGTTAGAAATGTTGCTAGAGCCTGGGTTACTGGGTCTCCTGGTCTTAAAGCAATGGTGGAAGAAGCCAAAAATATGGGTGATCTGAAGGTAATTGAAATTGAACATTTGTGATGGAAATTGGAGTTTCTATCCTCACCCATATCTTTCACCAAATTATCTGTTATTTATGATTTAATCATGTGACTTAACCTTTTCCTCTATGAAAAACATGAACAAAGAAAATGTTTTCTAAACCACTCAATAGATTCTGTTTAAATCAAATTACTAAATGGTTGGCCTTATATTTCATGTCCAAATTATTGTCCCTGTCCATGTCATTACCCCAGTTTAAATATTTCTTTATAGAAAGCACTGAAGAATGATTTTATCAAAAATTTAATCCAATCAACTGCTGGTGTAAATACAGATGAACTAATGGATGGGTTGGCTGCATTAGAATCAGATCAGTTTGATATGCAGCAGTTAAATGGAATGCAGACAGCTGCAGAGTTACTGTTGAACTATACAGAGTGTGTAGAGCTTTCTAGATATATTGGTGTTGACTCAGAGGCAGATTTAGAATCAGAGTCCAGAAAATTGCTGGAGGACAACAACTTCTTAGCTGGTATGTGTGTCTTCTATTCAGATACAAGGAAATTAGCTTGAAAAGTTTTTTCTTGTGAAACAACTAATGTGTCTGGGATTTTAAAAACTGATATTATTGCAATATAAATATAGAATGTATTTTGATTTGTGTATTTTCATAAAAATATTTTGATATTGCTGAATAGATCATGCATATTGCCATTTGTTTTTCAGGTATTGTATTCAATAATTTAGTGACATCAAATAATCGTGAAAAGAGATCTACCACAAATGAATTACCTAAACACGTACAATATAAGATTCGAATGGACACTGATAATATCATACAGACTCATAGAATTAAACGAAGGTACTGGGAAAACTTGTTTTATGATTCATTGATTAGATGAGTTTTTTAAAGAGAGGTCTGGAGGTGTCTAATATGTGTTACAATGAGACTGTCTCAGCTGTATTACTATATTATGTGTCAGTAGACTATTAGATACATTATAATACTGCCAAATTATAACAATGAAGTGCCTTAAAATATTTTGATATGTTTTAGAACATGGAAACCAGGACCGAATGCAGATTTTGCTAATGATATGAGATACCAACGAGGTTTTATACAACTACAAGATATGATAGAGAATGCTATTATAAAACTACAAACTGGTGATAATATAACAACTTCATCTGATCCCGGTGTTTATCTACAACAATTTCCTTATCCTTGTTATGTTGAAGATGAGTTAGTATTTTTGTTAGTTTTTTGTCTGTGTTCAATGTAGTATGTTAAATTAGCATGAAAAATTCTACAAATCTCAGTACTTATAGTGGAAAGTAATTTAAAAGTTTATTTTAAATGGTGATTACTTTTATAGCTATATTCATTACCTGGGATCATATCTACTACCAGTTTTAATGACGTTTGCGTGGTTAGCTGCCCTTGGTATCGCTACACGAAATCTTTGTTATGATCGTGAAAATGGTCAAGAAGAGGTAATAACATTATATTAATTGTGTATAGCACAGTATTTTAATCAAAACTGACATAGACCACACAAAATTCAACTTAAATTGTTGATAATGATCCAAAAGAAATAAGTATCCCTCATCAGATTGACTTGGAATTAAATTTATTAATCAGTATATACAGCTTTGCTAAAATACAGATTAGTTGTTATCCTGAATAGAGTTTAATGGTCTAGTCAAGAATAGATTATTGTTTTCATTTTTATTTATACAAAATATGTTTAATCAAAGAGCCAATTATATATTATTTTTCAGTCATTACGTATAATGGGTATGAAGAGTGGATTAAGTTGGATTGCCTGGTTTTTAACTACAATGTTATTAATGATGGTAGTCTGTATCTTCATGGCCTTAATATTACATTATGGCACTGTGTTTAGATTCACCAATATATTCATTATATTCCTCTACCTACTAGCTTTCTGTCTCTCTTCAACTATGTTGTGGTAGGTATTAATATTCAAAATTGAAAAATTTACAGTTTTTATTGTTGGAAGAATAAGTTATTGCAACTATTTAAGAGGCCTGTTGAGGATAAGAAAAAATATTATTTGAACAAAAACAAAATTATTTCCATAAAAATATGTTGCAGAACAGATAAAAAATTTATATCTATTAGTAAAGTGAAAGCCTTTGAAGAGTAAACAATTCAAAGTAAATGGAAATTACCAATCTCTGATGTTGTTTTTGATTTACAAACCTTAAACTATTCTCTTCTTTTCAGTTATTTTGTGAGTGCTTTTTTCACAAGAACCACATTAGCCATATTGACTGTTTTAATCATCTACTTCCTATCCTATCTACCATATATTGTACTCATCTCAATGGAGGTTCACATGCTTTTCTGGCAGAAGATCATTGCTGTGAGTAGTTTTTTTTTTCTTCAATTATTCAGAAACAAATTCAGAAACTTTTTGAGTGTAAGAACAAATCTCACAAGTTGTTCACTAATATATTTATTTATTTTTCAGTGTCTGTCTTGTACAACAGCATTCAGTTTTGGTGCTCAATACCTAGCAACATTAGAGGAAATTGGAACTGGTATTCACTGGCATAACATTGATGTGAGTTTAGGAGATGGTGAAGATATGACATTCCATTGGTCATGTATTATGATGTTGATTGACAGTGCTATCTATTTTGTACTGGGCTGGTATATTAGAAATGTCAAATCTGGTAAGTGTACATAGAATTATTATTGTATCTAAATATCATGTAAATGAAAGATATATTTTCAAATCAAAGAAAAGGAAGTTAAAGGTACAAGCATCATATTTCTTATACATGTAATTATTAAGTATAATATATAAGTAATATTACTATGTTTACAGGTAAATATGGAGTATCTAAACCATGGTATTTTATATGCTCTCCATCCTATTGGTGTTGTCAGTTAAAAAAGAAAGGCTCTAGTTATGTATTCGATGGTCCTTCCACTATGCAACAACTAAGTGAGTGATTTTAGGTTAAAAAAAACTTATTATAAATGTTTTTAATTTAATTTTAAAAAAAGTTTTTTTTATCTATGTATGTATGTCATATGATAAAACAAGTTGTATTTATTAGATATAATACAAGTATTTATTGTATTTATTAGATATACTAAATGAAGAATCACCAGATAATTTACCAGTTGGAATATCAACCAGAAATCTACGTAAAGTTTTTGATAAAACAGTAGCTGTAGATAGCCTCAATTTGACTCTGTATGAAAACCAAGTTACTGCTTTATTGGGTCACAATGGTGCTGCTAAAACAACTACCATGTAAGTTTCATATAATTTTGAAATTTAAAAACTTACAAAATTGGAAATAAAGGTTGAAGGTGGTCAACTTAAGCCAACTTTAGACCAAGGATGTGTAGAAATTAAAATTTCGTCTATTTTGAATATTTCAGGAATATGATAACAGGTGTGTTAAAGCCGACATCAGGAGATGTTGATATTTATGGTAATTATCCAGGTAGCTCTACAGGTTTATTGGGTATATGTCCACAACATAACACTATCTTTGACTTGTAAGTTTTTTTAAAGATAAATTTCAATTTTAATATGGTATAACATTAACAGTATCCAATGTCCTTGCTGGTATATGTGCTTGATTTGCATGTATGATATACCCAAAAATTTGCATTGTTCCACATTTCTAAAGGAGATATTAAACTTTCACTTTGAATTATTGGCAGTTTTTCACAAAGTCAAACATATCAAGCAAATATCAAAAAATGTATATATTTTATTTTACAGTATGACAGTATTGGAACATATGGAATTTTATGCTGGTATAAAATCAGAAAATTCTTCAAAAAAAGAAATCACTGAGTGAGTTGAATACTTTATTGCAATAAAGTTAAACTTGGGCTAATTATGTATTTGGAGCTGTATGACTATTGGTTAGAGCCTTGCTTCATTTGCTTGGTTACCAAATGGTGGTCATTGATTCTAATCATGGTATGCCTGTGAAAGTCTGAGTACCTTGAATAAGTCATCTTCCAGACATCCAGCTGTAAATGGTAATCCAGGAAAGATCAATGCCTAATGTTTCTTCAAGAACCAGCTGGTAGAAAGAATCCTTTGAAAACCTTGTTATCATTGTAAAATGTGATGTAGAGTGGTTTCTTTTTTTTCTTTCTTTCTGTATTTGGTATTTACGTCTGCTCATGTGGATGAAATAACATAATCACTTAAATATATCATAAAAAACTATTTAAACATTTCAGTTTACTAAAAGATGTAGATTTATGGCATGTTCGAAATGTTCAGGGTAAGAATTTATCTGGTGGTATGCAGAGAAGATTATGTGTTGCTATGGCATTTGTTGGTCAATCAAGAGCTATTGTATTGGATGAACCTACTAGTGGAGTTGATCCTTACGCTAGAAAAAATATCTGGAATCTTATCTTGAAACATAAACTAGGTAAATATACATTATAATTTTCAGTGTTAGACAGTCAAAGTCTCATATAATCTTTAAACGACATGTAGAAGTAGATAGAACCTAAATAAGTCTCCTTTGACAATAGCAGACAGAGATTAGAATGAAGATTATTTTACCAAAAGTTTTTCAATCTACACCTTTGAAAATAACATTGGTATTTCATCGTTCATTCACAATGATATCTTTCTTCCATACAGAAGTAAGAATCAGAATAAAAATAAATAAATAATATAATTTTAGGACGTACGGTATTGGTGTCAACTCATCATCTTGATGAAGCTGATATGATAGGAGATCGTGTTGCTATATTACATACTGGTAAACTCCTATGTTCTGGTTCACCTGTGTTTTTAAAATCCTGTATTGGAGGAGGTTTATCTCTTACTTTAGAAAAACAACTTCCCTCACCAGTAAGTCTTCAAACCTTGTTTCATATTTTATTTTTTTGTAAATTGGAAATGTAAAGGGATGTTTTAAATGCCTACAGCATGCCAACTAGTCAATAAGAATGTGTTTAATATTGATGGCTCTTTATAACTGACGTTATATTTGATTCTCATTGGTTTTGTTTTATTTCAGTCTAGTTCTAGAGATGTAACTGAAAGTAAGTTTTATTCCTGATATATATTATTATTATGGTTCTTTCAATTTTTTATTATTTACAATTCTTCCGTCACTTGTCAAAATTCTTCTTGAGTTTTTCTAAATTTGTCAGGATTGATTACTATACTCACAAATCTGACTAATTATACTATTTTCAGCTATAGGGAAAAGCCTGCTTATCCTTGTAAGTGCAATTGTGAAAATACAAAAAAAAAATGTCTTTTTTACAGATCCATGTAGTACAACTAGGGTACAAGATTTTATCAACCACTACCATCCTAATGCTGTATTATCAGAGGATATTGGTACCGAATTAGAATTTAAACTACCAAAAGATTCAGTAACTGCTTCATGGCACGAGTTCTTTATCAGTCTTGATAAGAATAAACAACAGTTAAAGATTGCTAGTTATGGTGTCTCAGATGCTACTTTAGAAGATGTAAGTTTATTTCTAATGATTCTAAGCTTTGAGAGGTTGTTTAGATATATTCTGACAAACCCTTTTGAGTTCCAATTTTTGCCTATATATTATTCAACTTGGTGAACTCATAAGGAATGCTGTTGTTGCTTCTTGGCCTGATTTGCATGTCAAACAATCATGGCACTGAAAAACATTTTTTGCATTTTGAAAAACAATTAAATGGGGATGTAAAATATGAAATGTTTGGTTTAGTTTTATTTGGTTGTTTTTACTTTGTGTTATATCTACAGGTATTCCTCAAAGTAACTACTATAGTGGATAGAGGCGAAGAATTAAGCAGTATCACGTTGAAAGAAGACTTAAAACGTACACGATCCAATTCTAAAGACAGTGATTCCACTTCAGATAGCAGTTCAGGTGGGTGCAGGGTATTTAAATTGTATAATTACATGCATCTTTCTCTGTAAAAATTTGTATAATAGCCTTTGATGATGGCTATTCTATCTATTGTAATGATTGGTTAAGAATAAAACCTTTTTAGTAGAAAACTTGTTAGATGAAACTGCAGGAACTAATACTAAAACTAAAGCACATTTTAGCATAACAGTAGACTTTACTATGTCTTCCTGTCAATATCTTCTGTACAAGACAAGGGGGTAAAAACATGGAATGGCATGGAATCAATCACCTTACTATAATTCTAATATTAACATTATAGTTTATCTTTAATTAATAACATATTAATTTCTAACACATAGTGAGTAGTAGTAGTTTCTTACCAATGGAAATAGAAGGTAAATTTTTGTAACTGCTATTTTTTATCTCCTGTTTTTTTGTTGCTTTGTGGTTCATTGTAAATCCCAACCCTGATGTTTTATAAATGTTATAATGTTAAGACCTTGTTTCGACTTTTTATTTGAGTTAATTTATTTAGATATATGACTATGAAAGTTTGCCAAGACCTATTTTCAGGGTCATTTTTGACCAGAGGAACTTGGAAACGAGTCTGACCTTAAATAATGAATTTAATTTCACCTTACCTTTTACCTCTGTTATATATCTGCTTATATGCTTAAAATACTTAATCGTTGTTTTATGTGTTTTGTTTTATGTAATGTTGCAATAATTTCCAATTGCTTGTTATTGTAGTGTGTATTCATACATAATTATGTTCAAAGGAATTTGTGAATCAAGACATAAAATATAGTAAACTATAATTTATTTTTTGGAGAAGTTTTGTATGAGCTGAAATTTCTATTTTGGACAATTTTTGAAAAAAAAAAAGAAAAAGTTTGAGTTAGTTGAAAATGTAGCAGATTTGTGTTACAACTAAACATATAGATTTTTGCTGTGCTCATTTCAGATGCTCACCTAGTAAATATAAAGACAGGAAAAGAAACTCGTAAATCTGGATGTGGCTTGAGTTTCCATCAACTAGGAGCATTTTTATTAAAACGATTCCATCATTACAGACGAGACTGGAGAATGTTGATATCTGTTTTAGTATTACCAGTCATCTTGTTACTAGCAGCAGTTGGCTTTTCAAGAATACGCCCTGAGAAATATAATCTACCCAATTTGTTGATGACACCAACCATGTATGGACCAAATAGCTACATGTTTTACAAGTAGGTATAAATAATAAAGGTTTTCAGGTGTTGTATATCAATATATTCAGAAACAATGGACAATTTTTAGATGTGTTACACTAGAATTGAAACACCTTCATGACAAATGTTAATCTGATTGTTAGGCATAAAGTTCATAGTGAAATAGTCCAGTGTCAGCTGTACTACCAGCAAATCTACAAGACTTGGCCTTAAGTGATAATAAAAGTGTGACATTCTAGGCGTAGAATAAGGTGAAAGAGACATACTGTACCTTCTTAACCGTTCTCCTGAAGAATTAGTTTAATGCTTGATTAACTGTGTATTTGTAGAGATGATATGCTAAGTCCAACTACTGAAAGAATGAGCAGAAGTATGATCAATTCCCCAGGCGTAGGAACAACTTGTATGAAAAACTTTCAACCCAGGTATGGTTAACAAGAAGTCAATTTTAATATTTCCTTTATATTGATGGTGAATATGAGAAGAATTTATTTAAATCTGATCTTTATTTAAGGCTTAGTGTAAAATTCACATACTCAAATACCTCATAAGTTATACAAATATGTTTATTTCCTTACAAAGTTCCATGATGTATGTAAACTATAATGTATTTCAGTGGTTATACATGTTTATCTGAGGGTAAATTAACAGGTCAGTTTATATCCAGTAATAAAACATTGCCTAGTTGTACCTGTTCTGACTACCAACATGTCTGTAATGAAAAATCAACAACCACCTCTCCTAGTCAATTAAAAATGATATCAGATGACTATCTACAGAAATTAAATGGTTATGATATTGATGGTTATTTACTTGATAGTTTCTCTGATTTTATTGAACAGAGGTAAGTCTTTGCCTCTTTGTGTTTACATCAAAGTTGTTTTTGTCAGATATTTGATTTTATATGGCTAGCCTGCTCATTGGTTTACTGTTGACAGCAAATTGTTGCAGAAACTTTTCATCTTCACCTGATATTCTGATAAGAAATTGAAAAAGGGTTTGCATTGTTTTTTTTTATCTTGTCAGCGAAGTTTATTGTATTTTGAATATAAGATAAGCAAAATCAGTTTATTCTTCTGAAAAGAAAGCTAAGGTGTATCATACAGTTGCATGGGTTCTCATGTTCTTTCTGCCAATGAGATCAGCTTTATCGCCTATTGTAGTGAGGTTAACTTTGACTCTAATGAACTCATTAAAGTGGTTTGCTAATTTGACATTGAATTGTCTTGATCATTTCAGATATGGTGGCTGGTCATTTGAGACTTCCAATGAAGAGTCAACAGTAAGGGTCTGGTTTAACAATAAGGGTTATCATGCTATGCCTGCCTTCAGAAATGCTTACAGTAACATGTTACTACGTTCTAAACTGACTCCAGAACAGAGAGCTGAATATGGTACGTTTTTATTGTTATCAATTTGCAAAAGTCAAAGAGCAGAGTTCATCACTGCTTGTGAAACAGCTGTATTTCTTGTGGTCCAATAGGAAATACTATGATTTCAAGATTAGATATTATTTGTCCTGCTATTGAATAAGTGCTATATAACTTATTTTAATACCATTAATTATTAAACTGTGCTAATAATTCATTTAATCTTAATGAATGGTGTTATTAACTAAGCTGATATATTATTATGAATAATTTTATTAACAGGTATAAGTGCCTACAATCATCCATTACCATCCAAACTACAACCACTGTCATCTGATTTACTGTAAGTAGACTTGGATACTGTAGAACCCAGTGTGAATACTATTAAAGACACTGTTTCAAACTGTCACTTTATATTTCTTCTATAACTCAAAACTAAGTTTGTGTATTGATTCTATTACTGTTCATTGAAAATGAGTAGGCTTCCATGTTAAAGTCTTAAAGAAAGTACAACATTCCTCAAGATATTTTTAAATAGATATCATTAGCAGATCATTTAAGTAATTTCATGGAATACCTGGATTACAACATTATTTTTCAGGGAACAGAATGCAGCTGATGCTGGAATAGCAATTATAGTATTAATGGCCTTCTGTTTTGTACCCAGTGGTTTGATATTGATATCTATTGGAGAACGTTTAAATAATGAAAAACATATCCAATCTATAAGTGGCGTTGGACCTTTCTTTTATTGGTTAGCAACATTCATTTGGGATTTTGTAAGTATTAATTGTCTATCTTGTATTCATTATGTTACAGTGTAGCACATAGCATTTAGCTGTTATCTTATGTTTCAAACCTTAAAGATTTTCTCGGCAGTTGGAAAATTTTAAAATTAGGTTCATGTCGGGGCAAAATGTCTCTGATTGCACATTGCATGGCATTGGCTTTTATAATTAGCTCAATCATAATAGTAAGACTTCAAAGTCAATTTCATTTCATTTGGATTGTGTTCTAACTTTTAAATGGAATAGTAAAGATTGTTAATAATTTGTAGTTTGTCTATATGGTATCAGTAGTATGTGCTGTTATTATCATCTGTATATTCCAACCAGAAGCTTATTATCTCCGATACAATCTAGCTGGTTTTACTGCTCTACTTATACTGTTTGGGTATGTATTGTTAAATATACACTTGTGCATTGTGAACAGTCAGGATTTATTAAAGTCTTTAAATGGCATTTAGCAATTGTGAGTACGATATATAGACACAGATTTATGGAACAACAATCACTGGTTAAAGTTTTATGCAACGTTTCGACGTGATTCCCCCCGTCATCCTCAGGCACATGTATTTCTATTGACTTGCCACAAATGTCTTCTTTAAGATTGTCTGAAATTCTGAGCCCGGAATTTAGAAAAAAATACTTAAGTTTAAGCTCATAACAAACAACAAAGTCATTGCTCTCAGAATTATTTCTTAGAATTACTCATTATGTATTTCAGATTTGCTATATTGCCAATGATGTATTCCATGTTGAAGTTATTTAAGACTGGTTCTGCTGCCTATCTAGTATTATTCTGTATCAATATGTTTTTGGGTATAATAACAGTAATTACGTTACTATGTCTCTTGTTGTTTAGTCACTTATCAGTGAGTACTAAAATTCATTAACTTACTTTTTATTATTTCAGTTTTCAAGAAAATTCCAACCATTATTTTTTTTCTGTTTTCAACCTTTTTATATTTAAAATAAGTAATTTAGTTCAAGAATCCTGGAATGATAAGAAAGGCAATTTAACTTGTCTAAATATTTAGTGACAGATTCACATTTTTTATAACATTGGGATTATTTTTTAGAAGCTTGTCTCATCTTCATAAGCCTTATTGTGCCAAAATGATGGCTGAAATACTTAGTCTCTTCCTGTATTCTAGGCCAGTGCTTGTATAAAAGAGTATATTTTAGCTCAGATAGTGTGAAAGGAGTTAAGACACCTCTCAGAATAAGCTTAATAGTTGTACTATAATTTAAAGGAATATACCTGTATGTTTATTGCAGCATGTGAAATTGGTCACTGAAGTGTTACAATATGTGTTCCTGATCTTCCCACAATACAGTTTATGTCAAGGACTTATCGATCTCAGTACTAATCACTTTAAGTATAAAGTATTTATACGATATGGAGATGATGTTTATGTTGATCCCTTCAGTTTTGATTTACTGGCATGGAATTTAATCGCTCTGGCTATTCAAGGAGTTGTGTTCTTCTGTATCACAGTTGTAATTGAGTATAAACCAGAGACTACTGACAGGTAGGCTAAGTGGGAAGTTATTACAAGCTGCGTATGGTTGCGAATAAAGAAAGTGGACATGAGTTCCAAATGTAACTCAGTTACATGAGAGTTGCATTTGCTATGGTTGTAAGCTATCCCACTATGATTGTAAGCCATCAAACTGTGGTTGAAAGCCTTCAAACTCTGGTTGTAAGCAATCAAACTTTGGTTGTAATCCATCATCTAAGGTTGTAAGAAATCAACTGTAGTTGTAAGCCATAAAAGTGTGGTGGTAAGACATCAGACTGTGGTTGTAGAAATAAATAAGTAACTAAGTTAATCTATTAATAGAATGAGCCGTGAGATGTTGGGTGATTATGATAAAGAAGAAGATGTGCAATGTGAATCTGATAGAATAAGTCAAGGTCAAAATAATGAAGATATCTTTGTTGTCAATAGACTGACTAAGGTAGGATTTAAATATCTAAATTATGATGATCTGTCCATTCAGCAATTTCTCATAAAACCAAATTAGATTACATGTATTATATATTTGACATTCACACTCATGGTATATGGAAACATGAAATTGTACAAAAAAACCCAAAAAAACACTTTTTATAAAGAAGGTAACAAAATCAAAATTTATGTAGAGTTCTAAAGACAATAAAGAATGACTTTAATGTATTAGATTGAATAACAATCTCAATATTTCAGGTTTTCCGACGAGGTTTGCATAAATTTTTAGCTGTTGATAATATTAGTTTTGGTGTACATCATGGTGAAGTAAGTATAATTCTAATGTCATATTAAGTAGTTTATTATAGTGTTATTATTTTACCATGTTAAATAACATTTGACTTGTAAAAGTATTTTGTAAGTAACGTTATTGATGTATTTTTCAGTGTTTTGGATTGTTAGGAGTTAATGGAGCAGGAAAGACAACATCATTTAGAATGTTAATAGGGGAACTAACTCCATCACTAGGATCAGCATCACTTCATGGAGAACAGTATGTACTACTTTTTTTTACAATATTTTAAAACATCTTTTTTTGACTACATGGATGTGATTTGTCACTATACAGTGATGCATGGAACAAGAAATGACGCATGGAGATTTTAATTGTCTTTGAGAAAAATCAATGAGTCAAGTACTAATATTTGTTTTTCTCTGTAGATTGTGTGGCAATGGAAATAATAAAAACTGCGACATCCTAAAGAATATTGGGTACTGTCCTCAATATGGTGGTTTAGATGAATTCCTGTCAGCTGAAGAATTGTTATTATTTTATGCCAGAGTTAAAGGTTATACAGGTTCAAATGCTACTTCTGTAAGTAATATATTGCTTGATGCATTGTGTTATTTATATGTAGGTCTACGTGGTATATATGAAAATATTTATTAAATACACTAGGCATATGAATTCCTGTGGGAAGCTGAGCTTTCTAAAAAATGTATGTGATGATACTGGTAGGAAGGCTTACATTATAGTATTATATATTAACTTGCAACACCTACAGTAGATTTCATGTAACAGTGTATACCGGTACTATATTTGAATGTAATTTACTGTCTTTTCTAGATGGTACAAGACTTAATAGACAAATTCAAGTTAAACAGGTATGCTAAGAAAGCTATAAAGACCTACAGTGGTGGTAACAAACGGAAAGTATCATTAGCCATAGCCATGATTGGAGAACCAGATATTTTATTCTTGGTATGTTTTTAAATTCAATTTCTTACTAATTTTTGTTTCAAATTTAAAATTGTAATTGTTTCCTCGCCTAAAATGTAAATGTACTAGAGTACAGATCAAATAAGTTGAGATTATAATATTACGATTGTAATGTCATTGTCAAATGCTTTTCTTTTGATATACTCAAATAGGATGAACCAACAACTGGTATGGATCCCGTAACACGACGTCTGGCATGGAAAACAATTCACCATGCCACTAGACAGGGACAATCTGTGGTGTTAACTTCACATAGTATGGATGAGTGTGATCACCTCTGTTCTAGACTAGCCATCATGGTCAATGGACAACTGAAATGTCTGGGCAGTCCACAACATCTTAAGAATAAGTAAGTCTTAAAAGTTTCAGTATTTTATATTTCATGCCAAATGAGAATTAGAGTGACATAAAAATTGGAAATCAGATGTTAATTTTAATGTCAAATGTTTTTGCGACAGTATTAATCTTATTTACATGTATATTTAAGGTTTGGTGATGGTTATATTGTTAGAATAAGTATACCAAGTCTCAGTAATAATAAGATAGCTGTTATTCAAGCTTTTATTAACCAGTTCCCTGGTACACAAATCAAGGTTAGTCACATCGCTTTAAGTTATATATAACATGGATAATTTGTCTTCTTTCTAGAATTGTACAGTAGCATTATGTGTTACTTTAGTTTGTATTGTAGGCAGAGCTGACCATGGAGGAAACATTTTTCTTAATGATTTTTGTTGTTTATAGGAAGAGACATCAGAAATAGTACAGTTAGATATACCACGAGAATCAAGTTGTGTAGCTGATATATTCTCTATGTTAGAAAGGTTACAGACACAGAAAGACATTCTAGAGTATTCTCTCTCGCAAACTTCTTTAGATGAGGTAGGTAGCCTATTGTTTATTATCTAATATACAAGATCATAGACTCCACAAATTTTTCATTAATTAGGCTAATCAAACCTGTAACATTTAAAAGCCTTCCTTTTTTTTTGAAAAAAATATATTTTAGTAAAAGTATGAAAATTCTTGAATCTGCTTTTAATGTCTTGAAAAGTCAATTTTAATTGTAATGATTGATATTTTTCAAGGTATTTGTTAATTTTGCTAAAGAGCAAAGCGACAGTATTCAAGATGATGACTCAAGTGAAGGGTCATCTCAGGTTAATGCATCACGAAGAGGAGACTATGCAAAAAATATCTCTACAGACAGCAACAAATATGCGTACATGAACCCCAGCTATGATGGATTAAGCTTAAAAGGAGCAGAAGAGGTGAAACTTGGCAATAATGTCTTGAATAATTTCATTAAAATCAAACTATAATCTAACCCCACCAAGTGCTTTCAAGCTGTATCATTTTTAATCAAACTCTTTTTATGTATCAAGATTTATAAATTGATCTTATTTTGATTTTCATGACAATTTGAAATCCTCATATTTTTAGTACCTTATACTGACATTAAAATTGGTCACTTGACTTTATAAATTGGACAAGGCTGAACCATAACGGACAAACATCCTGGTTTAATGTGTGGCTGTAACTGTGATAAATTTACATTCCATTTTACAATGACTTACAAAGATGAAAAATATTTTTTAATGTTTATAATTTTTTTTCTACTTATATATAGATATTTCAATTATTTTTAACATCTAAGTTTAAGATCTTTAACTTCAAGTTTTAAAAGTTGAAATGGAAGACTTTACTGATGAAAGATGAGATCATGATCATGGCCAATAGAAAGGTGTTCAATGGTTTAGAAAGGACATGATTTTACATATATTGCAATAAATATAATATTTTTAGTTTGTGTGTTTATA
Source organism: Lottia gigantea (assembly GCF_000327385.1). Classification (NCBI taxonomy): domain Eukaryota; kingdom Metazoa; phylum Mollusca; class Gastropoda; family Lottiidae; genus Lottia; species Lottia gigantea. The sequence goes on along the minus strand of NW_008710013.1, from coordinate 859,014 downwards.
TAATTTGTGGTATTCTATCTTAAAGGGCTCTCATATCATAGTTATCACCAGTTGCATATGATTGCTAATAAGAATAGTGGTCATTAGTTTCGAAGTATGAATGCAACTCTCATGCAACTCAGTTGTGTATTTTTACACTTTTACAGGAACAATCCCAGTGAAAACATAACAATGCCTGTCAAATGGATGATTGGTTTTAGATTATAGTCTTAACAACATAAACTTTGTTCAGATAACCTTAAATCATATTAACTTTCAAAAAGGGTAATTCTTAGCTAGCATAATATTTATTGAAATATTCAACATAATTTTAACAGCAGAACATGGTTTTATTCAAAATAAAATATTACATTAGACTTTATTGTGCTTTTTAGATATAAATATATATTTAAACTTTTCTAAACTTGATTTATTAGTATTATATCCATATTATACAGAGCTTTTACAAATAAAAATGATTTGCAATGAAGTTTTATTGTATTATTTTATGGTCTCATCTCCCTTGGTCAGTTTCTAATTCAAATTGCATGCTGGCTTTAGATTTAATTACCATCTTTTTTTGTTGTATTTTTATTTTCATGTGTTCCAAGGTTAAAGATAGCTTGCCAGGCAAGGTAATATACGCCCGAATGGCAGATTTGATTTTAAATAAAAATATTTAGCAGTACAGTAACAATTACCAGTATGAAATATTCAACCTTGTCATACACTTCTTTTGAACTTTTTGAGGCGATACTGAATACCAAGTTTCTTCAAAATTCGACAAGAATTGTGCCTTCTAGAGTATCTACGTGCTAAAAATTTAACACGTTTTTAAGAACAAGGGCAATAACTCATACTAAATATTTTTCGATTTTTCTATAGGGTTCATTCTTGGGTGATTGGCGATTGCTAACACTCATACCAAGTTTCGAATAAATATGTCAAGAATTGTGCCTACTAGAATGTTTATGTGCTAAAAATCAAACTCATTTTCAAGAACAAGGGCAATAACTCATACTAATTATTTTTCGATTATTATGACTTTCAATAGGGTTCATTCGTGGGTGATTGCTAACACTCATACCAAGTTTCATTCAAATCCCTCTAGAAATTGTGCCTTCCGCAGTGTATACAAGCGAAAAATTGAACCCGTTTTCAAGAACAAGGGCAATAACTCATACTATATATTTTTCGATTTTGGCACGATATATCATTGAGTCGATGTATCGCTATACTACATGCCACAAGTATTGTATTGCGATGTCGTGTATTGATACTCGATGATAACTTTCATTCCATTAAAAAATAACATTGTTAGAAACTTTTTATAAGACAGTGGACGCTAACCACTTCTATCAACTATATTACAAAGTATCACAGTTATAAAGTTATGATTTAATATATATATAGAAACTATGAAGACAAAACGTTAATTTTATCCCATTGCCCCATATCATATGTATCGTATCGTGGCATATCGTGGCATCATTGACGATACCCAGCAGTAGTACACCCAGCAGTAGTACATGTCAACTATTATCTTCTGATTTTGTGTCAGACAGTAACAATCAGAGGTTTCATTCCACCAACTAGGCCTCTTCATCAAACTCCTGCCTACAAATTTGATTGATCCTTTATTTTGGAAGAATATAATGAATATACACTCTCAAAATAATAAAAATATGTTAGTCATCAGTTGTTAAAACATAGTTAACAAATATAGTTTACTAATAATATCAAAGATAGCTTGCGTTGCAAGAAATAATAAAACAGTCTTTAGTGACTAAAGTACGAATTTTCTCATATTGAAGAAATTATTTATGCTGAATAATTCCACAAAATTTTTTAAAATCAATATCAATAACCCAAATACAACAAACAATTAAATCACACAGCTCTAAACAAGGGCAAAAAACAACTTTTGACGCGTGTTTACAAAGTCAAGGGCAATAACTCAAAAAATGTTCATCAAAAATTTCTCTTGTTAGAACTTGTCCGGGGATCTTATCAATTCCAATGATCACACCAAGTTTCATCAGAATCGGTTGAAAACTGTAGCTTCTATTGTGCTAACAAACAAATTTTAACGCGTTTTTCGTAAGTTAATGTCAATAACTCAAAAAATGTTCATCGAAAATGCGTCAAGTTAGAACACGTCCGAGATCTTATCAATTTCAATGATCACACCAAGTTTCATCAGAATCGGTTGAAAACTATAGCTTCTATTGTGCTCACGAACAAATTTTGATGCGTTTTTACAAAGTCAAGGGCAATAACTCGAAAACCGTTCATCAAAAATGCATCAAGTTACAACTTGTCCGAGATCTTATCAATTCCAATGATCACAACAAGTTTCATCAGAATCGGTTGAAAACTGTAGCGTCAATCCTGCTCACAAACTATTTTTAACAAATTTTGACGCATTTTAACAAAGTCAAGGGCAATAACTCAAAAACCGTTCATTGAAAATACGTCAAGTTAAAACCTGTCCGAGATCTTATCAATTTCAATGATCACACCAAGTTTCATCAGAATCGGTTGAAAACTGTAGCTTCAATCCTGCTCACGAACTATTTTTAACAAATATTGACGCGTTTTTACAAGGTCAAGGGCAAAATGTGTCAAGTTAGAACTTGTCCGAGATCTTATCAATTCCAATGATCACACCAAGTTTCATCAGAATTGGATGAAAACTGTAGCTTCAATCCTGCTCACGAACATTTTTTAACAAATTTCAAGGCATTCTAAGTCAAGGGCAATATCTCAAAAACCGTTCATTGAAAATATGTCAAATTCGTACTTGACCGAGATCTTATCAATCTAAAGCATCACACCAAGTTTTATCAAAATCAGATAAAACTGTAGTCTCTATAGTGCTCACAAGAAATGTTGACGGACGGACGGACCGACGGACAGGGGCGACGACAATATACGACCACATTCATGTGGGCATATAAAAAGAATGGATAAAGATTAAGAACAGTCCATCTGCTCCTACATAAAATTTGTAAAGGCATCTTATTCCTAGTCTTGCAGGATACATACTTTCCTGCAGTCAACTAATCAGTTTTATAAACTGGAAGATAGTACTTTATTTAGGGTATCCACAATTTTTTCTGCTGAGTCAATACAGCCATCAAAACCAGAATGAGTAAAGCCATCCCCTCCTAATACTACTAGTGGTCTAGATTCTAATATAATACATCCAGGTTTATTGGCATAACTTTTATGCACCTGAAAAATAAATCACATAAAAAAATAGTAATGAAAATATTTACTAGAAAGCACAAATGAAGCACAAATCAAATATTCATATAAGTTAATATTTCTTTGACAATTTCAAGAAAAAAAAGTGTAGCACGGTCAATATTGAAATTGGAACACTGGGTCAAGGTATCTTAACAGCAATTGGATCAACTATATTTTTTACAAAAAAAAAGGTAGGAATAATCAGATGACCTAATGATAAGAGACTAGAAAAAAGACAGACGGTAACTAATATAGGTTATGATTACCTAGTTTGTCTATACCACTTTTAATGTGGCTTATCAGCAACATATTCTAGGCTGATATTTCCCAAGAAAAACAACAGTTGCCATGTACCTAATAGTGTAAAGATCCAGCATGGTAGTGCTGGAATCTAATGGGCTTGAGATTCTTACACTCAATCAGAATGTGTTTCACTGTCCAGTAAATCTATTTAGTGATCACAGACTGGTTGACGCTCTCGCTTGAGCAGATAACAGTTAGGTAAGGTGACTATGGCCAAGACGAGATCGACACAAAACAAATTCATACCTCCCGTTAGCATAATAGGAGTTGGGTCACTCTCCTAAAAAGAGGCTTGATGGCATGAAGAAAGTTAGTGTCTGCAGCATCCTATCTTAGCTGCCATCATTGCAAAATGAAATTCCTTATAACCAACTGAAAATGGTTATAAGGCAAAGAAAAGGCGGTGACAGACAAAGACAAGAAGTCGTAGATCCACTTATCAAAATGACAATAATTAAAAATCCTACCTGTGAATATCTCCATTTATGATATTTAACAGATTTGGGTTTTGGTAAATCAGGTAATAAATCTTTTAAATATTTCATAATAACAGGTCCTACTGTTTCTTTATCTTCTTCTAGATTTTTTAAACTAAACGGTGTAACATTAGTATGGACTACAACTGATGGTGCACAACCATTTTCTATAATATACAAATAGTGACTAAGTTAGCCAAGGAATGGTGTAATGACTCCACAAAACCATTTTAAAAACAAAAAAATAGAAAACCAATTGACACACCATTCATAAATTGTATACAATTTGCATCTCAATGTCAGTGGTTTTTATTTTTGTATTTGTTTTTTGTTTTGAAAGTCAACAAACAACCTATCTACAAAATATCTCACCTATACCTCTTCTTTTATTGTCTATAGAAACATACACTATACATTCATGTTGAGGGAAATACTTAGCACACCATTCATAGTTTAATTTTGTTCCTGGTTCATAGAATAAACCCACAGCAAATCTAGAGGAATAGGTCACATTCTTTAAATTACTGTATACTTCTGGAGATTTTTCTGAAATTAAATTAAATTCAATATCCAATGGCAAATTTTCATTTTAAAGAACCATCAGCAAGAAAGATTGAGCTCTATCAACATTAAACAGTGTTATGAAACATTATAAGAAGATTGGTTGCAATTGGTTTCTCAATTTTTGTGAATGGAGATTGTATTCATACCTAAACTGTTTCGTATCTGACCAGTAAGCTGTAATATCTGAGGTACAGGTTGTGTTAAAATAACAGCATCAAATTCCTCTGTAATACCCTTTGTAGTTCCTACTTTTACTTTAACACCATCATTACTATTGATATAGTCTATATGATTCACTTGATAATCATATTCAATATTAGAATCTACAAATACAAATCATAAATCATAAGCAGAAAGCTATATTCCTGTCTGTAAAAGTAGGTAATCTATTCAAAACAATTAACTGTCAATAAAGTTTGCGTCTTATACTTAAGAAAAATCTAATTGTGCAACTATGAAGTATACACAAATATTGGAAATTAAACTTATTTTGTATTAGAAAATAATTTGCCAAATGCATTAAACAGGCTTAATACATTATATAAAACATTGACTTACCTGATAATGCCAAGTAATATTTGACAATTGAACTAACTCCTTTACTGGCTACAAAATGTTGTGAATCTTCACCACCAAACTTTTCATTTTCTATTTTCCCCTTTAATGGGGCTAATATACCAACTGATACCAGCTCTTGATATAAACTAAAATAATATAATTTGTGGATTTTCTGTCTATTTTTAAACATTAGAATTAAGAAGTCATGGAGAAAAGAAATAAAGGCACAAATTGCTATCAAATTTGAGAAAATCGCATCAATGAACATGATAATTTCCTATGTCAACTTTCAAATCCTGCTTCATTTAGTCCCTAGAATGCATCACTAAAACTATTGCTCCAAGAGACATGTCCACTAAATAAATGCTGAGTGACAAAGAGTTTTTGGAGGACTGTAGCTTGATACAGAATATAGACATATCTTTGAAACCTAGGGAATAGTAGTATATCATTAAGAGTAAGAATCAAACCTGGATCGTTTAGTTTTATACTCTGGTTTTAAGGTGATATATTGAGCTCCTAAATCAACAGTACACCTATCATCATTTGGACTTCTACTGGTAGACATTCGACCTCCTAAAATAGTGATGTCATGGAATTATTGACAATAGATACAAGTAAAGTTCTGAGTTAACTCAGTATAATAACAAGTTGGATGGCTACCCTCAAATTCAACAATGAGCACCAACAGATTATGAACTATCTTAGTTACTGTTACATTCAATAATCCAATAATGGCTAAATTCTATTTTGATCAACATTTCAGCAATACAATACAATACAATACAATTACCAAGTCTCTGATCAGATCAGATGACAGCTCTAGTCTCTATCAAGTCTACAAGCCAAATATGAAGTATTTTTTTCTAATTGAAGGGAAATTACTCAAAAACACTTAATCCAATAGTTAAATTCGACCATCAATTAAGCTTTTATGCATAAAAAGTTTCATAAGGTCAGTTAAATACTGTAGTCTCAATCTTCAGCAGCTCAACTAGATTAATGGGGGCTCATGGACACAGGACTCAAGTAGGTTGGAGCCAATCCCCTGAAAATTTTAACATATTATGCTCTCATACATTCTGTAACAAGTCAATTCCTGTTAATGGAAGATTTAAAGATTTTCAGTCTGTTGTTAATGCTATTTCACTCGTATATATATATATATTGCTGTTTGCTTGGATTGATTAGCTGATTATTGTATATTTTGGTACATATGGTAGTTGACTCACTGTCTATCATGTTTACTAGCCAAATTTGATGATATTTTACTAAGTCAGGGCCATTATTTAAAAACCATTCATCCAATCATTGTCATATTTAAACTTGTCAGAGATCTCATCATACATGCACACCAAGCTAATAGAGTGAAAACGCGAAGTCAGACACAATATTTCAGTTAATAGTATCAGATCATCACAAAATTTGATACCGGTAGAGTTCATCTTTATAATGATATTGACCCACAAAATAAAAATCAAAAGAATCTTGTAGCTCATAGAGTGAGTACGAGCCAAATGTGACCGAGAGGGTGATTACAATATACCCCTAAAAACATTTATTTGTGGGCGTTAAAAAACTGTTCATTCAATAATTGCCAAATTTGGACTAGACTAAGATATCATCATGCCTCATGTTTTTGGATAAAAAGTACAGTCTCTATTTCTTGTGTTTACATAAAATAATGCTGCCTGCCAAATAGACAGACAGGGGTATGAAAATGTCGCCATGTGGGTGTTTAATTTGTGATAAGACAGTTGATCTAGCCTAGTTATTTTCTGTTCTAGGCCCTATGTAAGTAAGTAGGCCTATGTTGATTTTCTATAAAAAAATAAATAAATAAATAAAACAGCTTGTCATACATTTTCACAGCCTGTTGCTACTCCATAGCAAGTTAATTGCTACTATTACTTTAAAAATTTAGACCTTTTGGAAATCATGACACTAAATAACAACAAGCCAAGGCAATTCTATATTCATCGATAGGCCTATATTTATTCTTCTACTTTCGATTTATTTCAGTACCTGCACCGTGGCTTTTATCCCAGATTGAGATCTGAGGTGATTCTGGTAATTGTTGTCTACACAGCGCCGCCGTGACGGACCCTGTTAGCCCCGTCCCTACCACTAACACCCTATCCATTGCCCGTCGCAACATAAAATCCGATTATTATCAGTTGACACTTGAGGTCAAGACAAGATGTGAAGATAATGTTTACAATGTTCTGTCCCTAATTAATACAAGGGAGAAAACTCTGTATTTTAACTACAGACTACAAAACTACTACTGTTAAGTACTACAGTTCAGTCTATAAGTTTAATGTCAAAAAAAAGCACAAGTCCTAATGTCATTGTTATTTTTTTCTATTCCGACAGCAACTACACCTGTCAAAATCGTGGTTGAACTGAGAAACAATGACTTCTGCCAATTTTGTTTATCTTATCTCTCAGGGGAGTGTTGATGTTTTAAATATTCACGTAACCAACAAATAAATTTAATCTTGGAATTGTCACCATGAAGACTGTTTGGTGCTTGTTGGCTATTTTTGGACTCACTTACTGTGTTCCAATAGAGCAAAATCCAGTAAGACTGTATAAATAGTTGTTTCTATTTTGGAATGTAGGCCTGTTACATTTTAATATTCATTAGAATAGTTTCAATGGGCACTAAAATAAAAATATATATATATATATATAAATACCAGATTAAATTAATCTTAGATTAAGATTGGTCGAGATAATTTTAAAATTCCTATGGTAGAATGCATCAGCAGCCAGAAATGGATTGAAGCGTAGGCCTATTTCAAATCTTAGCCAGATATGGATTGAAGCGTAGGCCTATTTCAAATCTTATGCTGGGAAACAACGACGAAAACTATTTTCAATGCCACACAACCTTCGCCTCTCTTCTTTCTGTTTAGTGAAATTTATTTATTTTTCAGATTGGGAATTTCGGCCCAAATGGTGTGTATCTCTTCTGTTTTGAATATTTATACGAGAATTTATATATAAAAAAACAATAGGCTATGTTTCTGCTTAAATAGCAAAGATATTTGCTGTTCAAATTATCCATAATAAAATCAATATTTCGAATTAATAAATAAATTTATTTGAAAAATGACACCCTTCTTTAAATCAAATTAGTCTATATATCTGACTTAAATGTTTACTTTATTGTTTCTTTTTTAGAATTCGACGAAAATTTCCCTGAAGAAAACCCAGGTAAGGCTGAAATCTTCTTACTTCTGACAAGACATCCTTGGAGATTCTAATGGAGCATATGTGGTACATACACCCTCAGAACAAATGGTAGTGTATACATCTCCGATCTCTTGATGGTGCATTTAGAACACTTAATGTTGCCCATAGAGCACCCGATGTGGCATACACTCTGACTATGAATGATGCGTGTACTCTCAGATCACCTGATGGTGCATATACTCTGACACCAACTGATGGTACATAAACCCTCATATAACCTGATAGTGCATAGACCCCAGATCACCTGCTAGTACATAAACCAACAGAACACGTGATGCATACCCTCATTAAAACTGACGGTGCATGTACCATTAGATCACCTACTAGGTACACTTAGTTCACCCAATGTTACATATACCCTTAGAACACGTTATGGTGCATATGCCCTTTATGCACCCAATGGTGCAAACACCCTTAGAACACCCGTTGGTGCACTCTCAGAATACATGATGGTGTATATACCATCATGACAACTGATATTGATAGTGCATGTACAATTAACATCTTATTTCTCCACCAAATGATCCATATAATGGATATAATGGAAATATATTTTGTTAACTTGTAAAAATTTCACATTTATAGGATTGTATGAGGGTGATATTGAGTTGAGAGAAGGAGATGACCCCAACGTAAGTTTATCAAACCTTCTATAGAATGATGATAAAACAAAGGCTAGAAAAATTAAAAGCACCTGTTCAGTACGTTGCAATAACATCGTTACTCTTTTCTAGCACTAGCAATGATCTCAATAGTACATCAGACATCACCAGCAAAAAGGTAGGGGATACCGGTGCTAGTTGTAACACGGGTAAGTTGTAACAAGGCAAATAATTTCCAACGCACAAACTCTACAGTTCTAGAGAATTATATCCTCATAGATGAGATATTTACATATCTGAAGAAAGTGGTCTTGTGTGAAGAACTCAGCTGCAAATGACGCAAAATATGTTTATCAAACGTAAAAGTCAAATTTTATATATTGTCAAAATTGTCCATGTTAAATCTATGACAAGGTAAAGGAGGCATTATTGGTAGGATCTTTTAATATTGCTTCTTAGCCGATTAACAGACATCATAATGATAAATCAAATAATAATAAATCATGTAATGTGTTTTTTCTCATTATTTTAGAATAGAAATGCTATTACTGACAAGAATAAGCTGTGGCATGGTGGAGTTTTACCATATTACATTTCATCACACTACTGTAAGTGTTGAGTTACCAATTACCATCATACAAATCGAAACCTGTCCAAACCTGACAGATAGTTCATTTGGATACGAAGGAAACATCACTTTGCTGCGTGTTTCTGCGTGGACGAATTTTGACCCAGTCGATTTTGTATTGCAGCTTCAAGTGATCAGAGCTCAATTAGAAATGCCATGAGAACCATTGAAGAGAAAACCAAAGTAAATGGTAAAACATGTATCCATTTTACACCTCATACAAATCAGAAACAGTATATAAGATTTGCCGACGGTTCAGGGTAAGTTCCAACAATCTCACGTCGTCTTGGCAGTTTTTCCACCAGTTTATTTACTTGACCTGATAACTCAATGTAAACCAATTTTTGTCATAAAAGTAAAGCTTCATATAATTGGATTTCAATAATGAAAAATATTCACTCATTTTAGTTACCTTTCTTTGAATGATAGAATGATTATCATTGATCACTTCATTCCAGATGTCATACTCCAGTAGGAATGGGACATTCTTCCTCAACTGTAACCTTAGGACGAGGTTGTCTGAGAATTGGTACCATTATGCATGAAATTAATCACGCTCTCGGATCTTGGCATGAACAGAGTCGACACGACAGAGATAATTACGTCACTATCGATTTCAGCAATATTCAATCAGGTAATGCCATTAATCTTCTTTGGTTCTTCATCTCTATTTTTCCACTTTAACAGAAACTATAGACCCTATATAAATTCCACTGTATTTATGTATTCCACTGTATTATTTTGGGTTCAGAAACAATTGTATAGGCGTTATGTTATAAATTTAAAAGGGGCATTCTAAATAGTAAAATGATGAGAGAATTACATCGTTTAATATTGCAGGTCACGAACACAATTTTATCAAACATACAGATATCGACGAACTTGGCCAACATTACGACTATGAATCTGTCATGCACTACAACGCCTATTCTTTTGCAAAAGATCGAAGAAAGCCAACCATCATCCCTAAACAGCGTGGAGTCAGCATTGGACAACGAACCCATTTAAGTCCCATTGATATCAAAGAGATTCAAATCTTATATGGTTGCATCCCAAGACCCCATGGAAAATAGATTGACATTAGCTATTTAATAAACTGATGCGCTCATATATTTTTTTCATTTTCCACAAGTCCTGTCCCAAAACTGATTAATGATAAATAATGTGGGTTTACTTGCAGGACGGGAACATAACTTTGTCAAATACACAAACATCGACGAGCTAGGTGAACCATACGACTATGAATCTGTCATGCACTACAACGCCTACTCTTTTGCAAAAGATCGAAGAAAGCCAACCATCATCCCTAAACAGCGTGGAGTCAGCATTGGACAAAGAACTCATCTTAGCCCCATTGACATTAAGGAGATTCAAATCTTATATGGTTGTATTCCAAGACCACATGGAAAGTAATATCACTAATATGAGTAAATAAAATAGTTCATTGTTATGTGGCACCTCGTTAGTTTTTCCTCTCTATACAATTCAGTCTGAACCAAGGGTTCAAATCCTTAAGATTTATTATATAACAAAAACCTTGAAAGTACAAAATGAAATAGTTACAAACAGGTCATAAAATAAAACTTAATCACAGTAAAGGATATAAAATAACTTACAAGCTGTATGAAATATTCAGTAAAAACATACAATAAATACCGGCAACTGGCAACACAAAAACCAACTCTATGCCGCACTAAATTAATATATATGCTTATTGCATTGAGCACGAATAACCTATATATACGACGAATTGTTACTTGATAATCTGAACTAATTAAAAGTTAACAAGTTTTAATGAAAATACAGTTGTCGAAATCATACTCTTAATCTTCCCCGACCCCATATATGGTCCGACGGATCAGTTGAACAGACAGTTGGATTTTCAAGTAAGACACGAAGCAGAATTTGAAGAACTCCTTTCGCGGCAGAAATTGAATAGAACACAATGCCTCTTGGAATTAATCGAAAATATGATATGGACATAGATAGTATGAAAGGCAAATGATAATTTGAATAGTTTGACGGAAGACAATTTTGATGATGTTTATGACGTATTAAGCCATATTAAAGAGAAAAGTTGGACTAAAAAATGAGATTTTGAATTCTATTCAAGAACATAATAGTATCGAACTGAGCGTGTGTCGTATTAAATCAAACATTTCGAATACGACGAAAATAAAAACTGATAAAATTGTGCCAATTGAAGAAAAACTAACGCACATAGCCTTCCACTTTCTCCAGTATCTGCTGCGTCTTATCCGAAATCTTTTCAACGTGAACCAGAACGAATTATCAATTGTTTGATCAAACCATCCGACATTCCAAATGGCAAAGGTTTTGGGGCTCTTTCAAATCTTCTATTCATGATAACAGTGGAATCGAACAAGGAGTGTTTAAGTTCTTGAAGTCACATCTGAAACATATGGGAGTCTCCTTTCTTCAGTTTTAATGAATAAACTACCACATGAAACGAGACTAGTTGTAAGTCGCGAAACGAAGGATGATCGATGGAAGTTAGATCAACTACTTGAAGTATTTTGTATCGAATAAGAAGCCCAAGAACGCGCCAGAGCCACATCTCCTAGACCAACTCAATAATCCCAACCTTTTAATCAGAACAAGAAACCTTCCTACTACCAGAGGTGGACCTGAAACTGCAACAGCTCTTTACACACATGGCTCGTCTTCAGGAACAATATGTACCTACTGTAGAAACAACCTTCAGCAGCTACAAAACAGTAACATCGATGCAAGGAAGGACATATTTAGAAAATTTGAAAGATATTACAGACGCCTCTACAAGGGCCATAGATCCAGGGATTGTCCTACCAATATGAGATGCAACAACTGAGTATCGTAATCTGTCCAGCAAATACAAGCGACAAAGATAGATTACCACAACGACAGCATGGGAACTCAACAAGACACTCCTACAACTAAAACCGAAACTCAGCAGGATTGAAGCAGAAGACTAGCTCGAAAGATTGCTCTGTCACCATGTACTCTAGTTCTACATTCAGTCCAATTCTACTCCAGATTGCAGGAACCTTCATTTACAGATATGGTCCTGTAGCTGTTCACACCAAGGTTATCAACTTAAGAGAGGAATAGTTGAAGTAGTTGTCACAGAAAAAAAATCTGAACCTCCGAATAAAAATATACACTATATCTCACACAATGCCGCAGTGAGGAATGAAAAGTCTACTACCAAACTAAGAATCGTCTATGATCGAATGGAACCTCTTTGAATGATTGTGTACATGCAGGACCAATACTTACTCAAAAGATAATGGACATCATCATTAGATTTAGCGATTTTAAAATCGCTCTCACATAGAAAATGCGTTTCTCATGGTTCGCATAGCAAAGGAAGACACAGATGTTTTGAGATTCCTTTGGGTCGGCCACATTGAGGAGCAGAATATCATAACCCTAAGATTTACCCGAGCTGTATTTGGTGTTACATTTAGTCACTTTCTGTTAAATGCAACGATTAAACACCACATGGAGAAGTATGAAGAAGATGGTCAAGAGTTTTTTAATCAATTACTCAAATATATACACGTTAATGATGTAAGCCTATGAATTTTACGTCATATCTAAATTGAGACTATCAGAAGCTGGATTCAACCTTGACAATTCACAAGATTTATTTGAATGAATAATCAAAAACGAAGAAATGTCAAACGCGAATTCCAAAATTGACCCTCCGAAGAACACGAAAGTTTCTCAAGAACTTCATTTGGAATACAATCTTCAGATAGCTTATCCTCTACTCTATCCTCTAGTTCATTTCAAGCTATTGTTCCAGGAACTATGCAAAGATCAACAAGATTTAGATGGAAACTGTTAACATACATGGAAAACTTTAGTTCTTGGATTAAAAGACATGAAACTTATTCACTTACAAAGATGTACCTTTCCGACCATACTGCTGTCGCCTACCAATTGATTGGATTCTGCGACGCATCGTTAGTTGCCTAAGAAGCTCTAGTGTATGTTAAATTTACATCTGAAAATAGTATCTTTGTGAAGTTTAGTGCTTCGAAAACAAGACTATCTCCGATCCACAAGCAGACTATTCCTCTCATAGAACTGTTATCTGCAGTGGTACTCTCTAGACCGTTGACTTTTGTCAAATTAGCCCTGGAACCTGTAATGCCTCTAATGAATCCTGTTGGTTATTTTGACTCAAAAGTATCCCTCTACTGGATAACACAACCTTCTCATTGAAAGTAGTTTGTACAAAATAGAGTAGACGTTTCCCTTACTGAAGTTTGATCTAGATATTGGATTATCCGTGGCAATTAGACAATTGATCTTCTCCTGTCTAAAACTTGCTGCGAATCCTTATAGTTACCTTGATGCACCTCCTTTACCACAATTTAGAGTAAGCGCCGAATCACCAACCTTATATACCAAAATCTGCGGTGGCTCACATACGACATTTTCCACTTTTTATTTTGAATTAAAAACTTTTTTTCGCCGCCGTTCTTTACAAAAATCGTTCAATTATCACCTAGATGAAAATTAAAGTTTTTAATTCAAAATTAATTTTTCACATAGGTGATAATTAATTTTCAACTAGGTGACATTTTTTTTCTAATTCAAAATAAAAAGTGAAATATGTCGTATATGAGCCACCGTACAAATCTTCTACTGGGTACAGTTTCAAGATATGGATTTGCCTATTTATCTGTCGCGTCACTAGAGCTATACACCTAATCTAACAACTGGGGTTTTTCTCAGATCCAGATCTACTAGGCCAAGTCGACAATCCCACTCTATTAATCAGAACAAGAAGCCTTCCTAATATCTGCAGCAGCAACAGCTCTTTACACACAGGACTCACCTTCAGGACAAACCTAATGTACCTACTGCAGAAACACCCTTCAGCAGCTGTAAAACCGAAACATCCATGCAAGGAAGGGCATCTTTAGAAAATTTGGAAGATGTTTCATATTCTTCTGCAAGGGCCATAGTTCCAGAGATTGTCCTACCAATATGAGATGCAACAATTGCGAGTATCGTAATCTGTCCAGCAAATACAAGTGACAAAGATAGATTACCACAACGACAGCATGGGAACTCAACAAGACACTCCTACAACTAAACCCGAAACTCAATGGGATGGAAGCCAATCTACACACCAAAATAATAGCCCGGACATTCATAACCGAAAGAAGTTCGAAATCTTTGACCCTTCAAGTAAAAGGCAGACAGAAAAGACCTTTGGAACATCGGAAGAATTCTTACTGTCGATGTTGTAGAATTCTGTGTGAAGACCGAAGCTGCTACTGAAATAAAGATAACAGCTTATGTAGTACCATATATAGGTGATGCTCAGACACATCAAGCCTATCCTCATCGATCTCGACTTTGGTTCGTAGATTACACGTTTGGCGGTCTTCCCATTGATATTCTAATTGGGTCTGATCAATACTGGAACTTCGTTACTGGTAAAATGGAACGGGGGAGGAAGGTCCTATAGATATTCACACCAAAGTAGGGTGAGTACTCTCTGGACCAACCATGACTACAGATAGCTTAACCTCCAAACTTATCCATTTCGAATCTCTTGGAATCAACTCTAAATCAGTCTATGAAGAATTCATTGAGAAGATAAACTGCAATGGAAGATATTATGAAGCGAGCTTAGCATGGAAATCTATGCATCCTCCTTTGCCTGAAAATTATGACTTGAGCTTGAAACGATTAAAACATCTTCCAAAGCGCCTTCAACGAGAACCAAACATCCTTATGGAGTATGACAACGTAATCAAGGACCAACTTAAGAGAGGAATAGTAGAAGTAGTTGACACAGAAAAAAATCTGAACCTCCCAATGAAAATATACACTATATATCACACAATGCCGCAGTGAGGAATGAAAAGTCTACTACCAAACTAAGAATCGTCTATGATCGAATGGAACCTCTTTGAATGATTGTGTACATGCAGGACCAATACTTACTCAAAAGATAATGGACATCATCATCAGATTTAGAAGTTTTAAAATCGCTCTCACATAGAAAATGCGTTTCTCATGGTTCGCATAGCAAAGGAAGACACGGGTGTTTTGAGATTCCTTTGGGTCGACCACATTGAGGAGCAGAATATCATAACCCTAAGATTTACCCGAGCTGTATTTGGTGTTACATTCAGTCCCTTTCTGTTAAATGAAACGATCAAACACCACATAGAGAAGTATGAAGAAGATGATCATCACTTACTCAAATATATACACATTGATGATGTAAGCCTATGAATTTTACGTCATATGTAAATTGAGACTATCAAACGAAGAAATGTCAAACGCGAAGTCCAAAATTGATTCTCCGAAGAAGACGAAAGTTTCTCAAGAACTTCATTTGGAATACAATCTTCAGATAGCTTATCCTCTACTCTATCCTCTAGTTCATTTCAAGCTATTGTTCCAGGAACTATGCAAAGATCAACAAGATTTAGATGGAAACTGTTAACATACATGGAAAACTTTAGTTCTTGGATTAAAAGACATGAAATCTATTTACTTACAAAGATGTACCTTTCCGACCATACTGCTGTCGCCTACCAATTGATCCTCGAATTGATCTTCTCTTGTCGAAGACTTGCTGCGAATCCTTATAGTTACCTTGATGCACCTCCTTTACCACAATTTAGAGTAAGCGCCGAATCACCAACCTTATATACCAAATCTTCTACTGGGGACAGTTCCAAGATATGGATTAGCCTGTTTATCTGTTGCGTCACTAGAGCTATTCACCTAATCTAACACCTGGTGTTTTTCTCAGAAGCTTTCGTAGTTTTTGCGCAAGAAGATCAGTACCTTCGACTATCGTCTTATAACTGTAATTCTCGAAGCAGAAATGGTGCTAAATTCAATACCCATATTTTACGTCACATCTAATGATTATGAAGAACCCCTCACGTCATGCCATTTGATATTTGGCTATAGAATAGCTGACAGAAATCCCCCTGATGATGCTGATTTTACATTTACGACAGACACTCATACAAAACGAATGAAACACCTTAAACTAATAATGGATCATCATTGGAACAGATGGCGAAAAGAATTGATTTGAATTAAGAAACTCTCACATAGATAGTCGACATAATGGACATAAAGTTATAAATGGTTATAAATTGTAGCGATGGTTAGAATTTGTAATAAGAATCGAAAGCCCACTGAAACTACTGTATCCTTTCAAAATTAATTCACCACCAGATGATGATAAACCTCAAGAACCTATTCAGACTCAAGAAGCTGATGAACCAGGCCTTATCGACACCATCCAGGTATAATGATTATGTTATGACACAGCAAGCAGGTGTCCATGTCACCAAAAAGATTAGAAGTTGTTTGGAGAATGGTATACCATCTTTATGTAAATCTTTGTTTCCAGATGTATTTTAAATGATGACCACCGTGTTAGTTTCATTTCATTTCAATTATGATTTTGGGTCAGAGTTTCAGATTAATTTTTAGTGTTCATTGTAGATCACAATGTTGAACTATAAATGCCAGTTTTCAGTTTTGTGTTTTGGATTCCCAATTTAATTGGTGAAAAAGTTAAGACAACATTTCACATATTTTAAAGAGTGTGATTAAATTGATATAATTGTAATTAATTGTATTTAGTTCACAGTATTAACTTATCTCTTTGAGTTCTATTAAACCTGGGTCCTTTCTGAGCTTTTGTAATGACCATCTAAGTTGTTTTCTTTCTTATCCGTATGGTCATTCTGCCTTAGTACTTAGTTCTAGTACACGTAGAATGGTTTGTTCTGCCATCAAGATTGTATATGGTTCAAATTGAAGTTTGTTCAATTAAGTATGTCATAGATTCTTGTACAGTGCTTGTATACACTTTTCCAGTGTAAACATTATGTTTTGATGATTTAGTATATGTTTTAATATAGGTATGTTTAAGTCTAGTGTTATAAAAATAATTTGTTTATACTGGTTACCAAGGTGTAGGCCATTTTGGATTCAGGAATAGTTTCAAGTTATCACATATTTCTGCAGTATACGGTGGCTCACATTCGACATATTTCAGTTTTTATTTTGAACTAAAAACCTTCAATTTTCACCTAGGTGATAATTATTTTTACCTAGATGATAGTTGTCCCAGTACTCACAAAAGATGTTCCCCCCCCCCCCCCCCCTTTTCAAAACAGATCGCCGCCCCTGGTCCCGTATCCACAAGGTAGTCATAACGTAATTTATGATTTACGATGTTGTAAGTTGTAATATAAATTCACAACCGTTTTTACGATGTCGTATGTTGTAAATATTGTTGTAAAGTTACGACACGTAAAAAGTTGTTAGTATGGCTGCCGTGCTGATATAATTGGAGAATGATCGCTTCATTAGGAAGGAAAGATTGTTTTTGGACAGATCAAATCCTTTGGAACGACCAGTACGTAAACAGAAATGAAATGAAATGAATGGAGTTTACATCCTACTTTTCTGCACCATGTGGTCTAATGAAAAATGCCGGAAAATGCCACAGTTCAACATGTGCAAAAAGTCGAAAATCGGCTCTAGAAGGCGCATTTTTGCGTCGATTTTCTGCGGACTTCCATTTTTAGAATGTGTCTGTAATTTCTGATCTGATAGCACTTGAAAAATTACGTAATTCGAAAATTTGTCGCTCACTTTTTTCGATCAAATTTTGCAATTTTT
The DNA here is from genome assembly GCF_000327385.1 of Lottia gigantea. Classification (NCBI taxonomy): domain Eukaryota; kingdom Metazoa; phylum Mollusca; class Gastropoda; family Lottiidae; genus Lottia; species Lottia gigantea. Next base: position 840,700 of record NW_008710013.1, on the reverse strand, counting down.
TTGCAACTTTTTTGTTTTTGCATCGATTGATCTGAAATTTAATATGCAAAGGGGCATCACTAAAGTAAATAATATGTAGTTGTCAAATATTTAACTTTACTTCCGGTTTTAAACGGGGAATCAATTGAAAAGACAATCCACTTCCGGTCGAATAACTTCCGGTGTAATTGAAATAGGTCAACGAAATTTATGCTGATCGTAATTAAATGCTATTACAAAAAAACAAAGAAAATAAAATCCAGACCGGAAGTGATACTTTGGCCGCCATATTGAAAAAACACACTTTTGTAAAACTCAAAATGGGGCCTCAGGGTAAATGTTGATATACTCAAATTTGATGTGAATGTATTCCGCAATCGATTGCGCAAAAAACATTGGGAGCCGAATTTTGAATTTCGCTTTTGCTTTTTTGCAACTTCCGGTTGAAATTTTTTAAAGCTTAAAACGATCACACCATGTGACCTTGACCTTTGATGACCTTGACCTTCATATGGTCAGTCATTGACCTTGGCTATCATTTGATACTTTGACCTTTGACCTCCGATATGCACTTCCGGTTCTATAGCTATCCGTAAAAAGCCAAATTCGCAACTTTCGACTGCTCTAGCACCTGACCTAATTAACCTAGAGGGTTATTTTTTTAGGTTTCCTAATGTGCTTTTCATGCACTTAACATAGATATAGAACAATTGCTTTTTTAAAGCAAAATTGAAATTGGTGATTTTTTCAAATTTGAGTTTTGTTTTACCATATTGGTGTCATTTTGATCTTGGTGTATGTATATCTTATGACCTATTTTATGTAGAACCTTGATATTTGGAATACAACTAGACACTTTGAATATGAATTCACCTATGACCAAAAAATTGGGGTGGGCGTGGCACACCCGGGTTGAATTACTAATTGTTTACATTTTGGGGCATAACTCGCATAGGATACGTTTGTTAAAAAAGGGCCTTTGCACACAATTACCTCATCCGTTTGGCCAGTTTGTGTTAACAGCTCAGTTGTTTCAGCTTTATAGTTTCAAAAAAGGAACGGGTTTTAACATTTGGATATTTTAATTTTTCGATTTTGACCTTTGTTGACATTTGTTGACCTATATCTTTTGACCTGAATAATGTAGAAGCTTGAAATTTAAAACACAACATAACATTTGGAATATCAATTACCCTATGCAAAAAAAAATTAAGGTGGGCGTGGCACATTTGGTTATATCACTCATTATTGATATTTTTGGCCAGGAGCATAACTCGCAAAGTATACGTTTGTTCAAAATGGAACTTTGCATACATTTACCTCATATTGTGAGCCACTTTGTCTTAGAATTTCGGTTGTTTCCGCTTCTTAGTTCAAAAAAAGGAACAGGTTTTGGAAATTGAAAATTTTCAATTTTTGACCTTGATCTTTGTTGACCTTGACCTTTGTAGGATTAAACGTCATTGGCATTGGCTATCTATTAATTTTGTACTTTCATATTTGCTGTCCTATGTCAACTTCCGGTTTTATAGTCGTGTGCAATTAGAAATTTTGATGACGTATATCTCTTGATCTTGACCTTTTTAGACCTTCTCTTTTACAAGATCAAAGGGCATTGACCTTGGCTATCTGCTGATACTTTCATTTGTGAGGTCTGACGTCTACTTCCGGTATTAGAATCTTCTAAAAAATGAAAATTTCTCAACTTTAGACTGTTCTTGCGCTTGATCTAATTATCGTGGAAGGATGATTTTTTCGGGGTCTTTTGCAATTTGCTACATTTGCAAAGTCCCACTCTGTGCCACGAGTGGCTCTAGTTTCTCATTATTTTAGAATAGAAATGCTATTACTGACAAGAATAAGCTGTGGCATGGTGGAGTTTTACCATATTACATTTCATCACACTACTGTAAGTGTTGAGTTACCAATTACCATCATACAAATCGAAACCTGTCCAAACCTGACAGATAGTTCATTTGGATACGAAGGAAACATCACTTTGCTGCGTGTTTCTGCGTGGACGAATTTTGACCCAGTCGATTTTGTATTGCAGCTTCAAGTGATCAGAGCTCAATTAGAAATGCCATGAGAACCATTGAAGAGAAAACCAAAGTAAATGGTAAAACATGTATCCATTTTACACCTCATACAAATCAGAAACAGTATATAAGATTTGCCGATGGTTCAGGGTAAGTTCCAACAATCTCACGTCGTCTTGACAGTTTTCCACTAGTTTATTTACTTGACCTGATAACTAATTTTTATCATAAAAGTAAAGATTCATATAATTGGATTTCAATAATGAAAAATATTCACTCATTTTAGTTACCTTTCTTTGAATGATAGAATGACCCCTTATCATTGACATTATTCTGTTCTAAAATAAAAACCAATATCAAAGAGATTCAAATCGTATATGGTTGCATCCCAAGACCCCGCGGAAAATAGATTGACATTAGCTGTTTAATAAACTGATGCGCTCATATATTTTTTCATACAAGTCCTGTTCCAAAACTGATAAATGATAAATAATGTGGGTTTACTTGCAGGGCGGGAACATAATTTTGTCAAATACACAAACATCGACGAGCTGGGTGAACCATACGACTATGAATCTGTTATGCACTACAATTGAACTAATATTTTGCAAAAGATCGAAGAAAGCCAACTATCATCCCACCTGTTTTTAGTCTCTCTTTGATAGTATACTCGACGCTCTCTATGATAGTATATGAAAGAGTCATAGAGAGCGTCGACTACTGATAGAAACAGGTCCCCGTGCATCATCCCAAAAAGCGTGGAGTCAGCATTTGACAAAAAACTCATCTCAGTCCCATTGACATTAAGGAGATTCAAATATTATAAAGTTGCATTCCAAGACATGTCATATGGTAATGGAAATAAGTAATATCACTAATATGAGTAAAAAAATAGTTCACTCTTATGCGGCACGTCGTTAGTTTTTCCTCTATACAATTCAGTCTGTTTTTGCCAGATATATCTTGAAAACTCTAATCTCTGATTATTGGGATGAAAATACAATGCTATGAAGTTCAACCTTTAACTGACGAAGTAAAATGTGTCTCAACGTCTGCGCCCATGGTATCGGGACATTTGAAAATCGTATGGGCGTTCAGATGGACCATTAAACGGAGACCCCGCATGATACAAGCTTGTAGTTATAGATCTATGAAGGTTGGGCTATTGTCGCTGTCATACCTAATGTCCCTCATTGCATAATGCATGGCGTTCATTCATTTCATGTCATTTGTAAGGCACATGGGAAAGGGTCATTGAAGTTCTTGTGAGATCAATGTTTTCCAACGACCTCGCATCGAATAGAACATCCGTAGCTAATCACTCCTGTGGAATGTCCATAGCACGGTGTTTAAGCTTGCTTAATGGCATACCCGAAAGATAGCCAGGAAAGGTAATAAACGCCCAATGGCAGCTTTGATTTAAAATAAATATATTTAGCAGTACAGTAACAATCACCAGTATGAAATATTCAACCTTCAGTCATACACTTCTTTTGATAAACACTCATGCCAAGTTTCTTCAAAATCTGTCAAGAATTGAACCTTCTAGAATGTTTACAAGCCATAAATTGAACGAGTTTTCAAAAACAAGAGCAATAACTCATACTAAATATTTTTAGATTCTTCTGATTTTCAATAGGGTTCATCCTTGGGTGATTACGAACACACATACCAAGTTTTGTCAAAATCCGTCTTGTGTCTTGTAGAGTGTTTACGAGCAATTGTGGACGGACGGCCGGACGGATATGGGTGACGGAAATATACGCCATTTCACGTGGGCGTATAAAAATGACTGTCCTTCAAAACTCTATATGTTTGTGTATATGAAAGATGCTGGGCTTCTTTGTACTTTTGCCAAACAGAAGCTATCATTACCGGAAGTAGGTTTTCTGTATATGAGAAATAACAATATGTTGAGTGATATGGCCACTCCCCAACGAGACGCGTTATTGAAGTCATACATAAAATGAAACAAACATGATACCGGGTCAACATAATGACATATTTTATGTATATGTTAATTGACGAAAGCTTGTCAATATGTCTAATAATGATCGTCATCATTAGACGTATTGCCAAGCTTTCGACCATTAACCAACTTAAAATACAGTTCACAAACAATTACATCTACTCAGGCACGTGCTATAATATATAGTCGAGTAACCTAATTTCGTGGAAACCTATTATTCGTGGATTTCCGGAAAGGATTAATAATTTACATGAGCGACCTTGCGCGTCCTCCGCATTAGTTTGTTTTGATAAACATGGGTTTTCTCTATAATATCAGCTAGTAGAGTGAATCCAGTAGTTTCAAGCAAGGTAAAATGTATTAATATATACTTTGACAAATACAAAATGGCGGATTTCACTTATTACCAAACGTCACCATTTTTTATCGGCCGAATTTCATTATAATCCCGAGCGTTAATCGGAATTCCAAGTGTCGTCTGCTAGAATATAATCCAACGAATGAAGTCACGTGATCAATTAGCGGATTCGGTGTCAGCAGAAAATTTCTATGGAACACAAAGTGGACCATATTCTATTGTTGTTTCAGTGACTTTTAGCAATAAATCACGCTACGTATCTTATTTTGTCAGTCACTATTTTTTTTTTAATCGTGCTTCTTTGAAGGAATTGTCACTAGTTATAATGAATTGATATTAAAGATAAATACTAAGAGAAGTTAATTATATCACCCGGTATCCATACAACGTGTTTTTCTAGACTTATTTATAGATAAAACATTGTACACGAAAATAGGTGACGCATTCTGCCGCCGTTGCCGAGTTGGTTGCTCATGAAATATGGGTCAAAGTGAAGGATTCATTAAGAAAATCGAAATAAACCAATTTCTATTATTTTGTAGAATATATGAGGAAACATCTAAGACATAAATTTTTTTTTTCGTTTTTTTAACTTTGACGAAATTCGGTGTTGAATCCTTATATCCACGAAAATAGGTTACACCACTGTAGGTCACATGAGATCCAATCATATGCCTAACAACACAGGCAATCTTTCAAAATGTCCCTTCAGGAAAATAAAAAAAATATACGTGTTCGAGTTACATACTATTATTTCCTTATTGCATTGTCGTTCATTTCATTATAAATTATATTGATATAGATTAAAATGGATATTTTAGTTATTTAATTTCGTATATCTGGACTGTGACTCATGGACTACAATTTGAATATGTATGTCTACAGGTCAGTTTTTTTTCTCTATGATTCATTCAAGTATTTCAGAATCGAAATACAAGATTCATGTCCAGTGGCATTGCGAGGATTTAATTGACCTCGGCTCCCATTTCTGGATTTAATAGGGCACTTAATATGTTGGGGATCCTTGTAAAATTTATATAATCTAGGAAGGCGGAGAATTTGTTATGGCCCCTAAATACACCACTGTCATGGCATTTACGGCATCTTTTCGTGATTTACATTTTGCAGTGTTAAATTTTATAAGCAATTAGTGACAAGGATGACCAAGCTATTAGAATTATTATTGACTTGGTTGTATCTAATTTGAAACATTAGTGTCTTTTATGAAGAGATTTTAGTGCTTTATTTCTGACAATTATTATGACTAGTGTTCTCTTAATATTGGAATCCAAGTCAATCGTGTACACAATTATAAAACAGGTCACATTTACGGGTGCGTCTTTTCACAGCCGAAGACTACCGAAGACCACCGACGACCACCGAACACCTCAATTTAATATAAATCATTTTTATCAGCTCTTATGAGCAATTGTTTTATCTAGTGAAGTCACTTTATGCCACCTAACAGGCTGTGGCAAGTAGAAAACTATGTTCAACAACAACAATCAAAGACATTTTGATATCCGTCCGCATTATAAGAGCTGACTGACGTTTCATGCCGTCTTGCATTTATCGAGGACAGGTACAAGCCTATTGTAGGCAAGATAAATAGATACATCAAAGCCAGTACCACCACACCATTTATTCACAAAAAAAATAAGAATAACGAAACAAATAATACATCAAAATAAATACACAATACATTAACGAGAACAGGTTCTCATGTTCACAGGGCGTTTTTCTGGCAAGGTTTCTTGGCTACATCCCGAGCTTTAGTTGATACCTGGTACTTTTCATCTGACGAAATGATATTTTCAGGGGGATTTTTTCTTTTCTTATTATTTAAAAACGTTAAAAATATCGACCTTTTTTGTTCTGTTGTTTGTACCCTCCAATAATTTTCAGACACTAAGTATCTTTTCTCAATTGTCGTAAGCATATAATCCCCTGTATTATGAAGAGCGGCTCTTAAGTTCATAAACTGGTAATCAACACAATCAAACAGTTTCTTTATAAGTTCAGGTGTCGATTTAGGTTTCCAATTAATTGCAAATTTAAAAACTCTATTTATAGACTCAGCATTGTTGTTTGTCCACAACTTTGGAGACTTTATATTGCTAGCCCTTTGTGGTTGGAACACGTACGTGTCTAGCCTTTCTTTGAGAACTTTCTCAAAGTAATGAACGAATTGTTCAAAATTGCCACATAAAGACTTGACTTCAATCGACAGTCGCTCAAACGTTATTGAATCGTCAGCATTGACCAATCCTGAATCACCGAAAATATGCTCCATTATTTGTTTCCGAAGTTTTGAATTCACACCTTTATTTTGGAGATAAAACTTAATATTATCTTTAAGGTGTTTTGTACATAGTCGTCGCGTGGCATTTGGGAATGAATGTTCAATAGCTTTTGTCATCGCTCTCTCGTTGTCAGTTCCAAACTCGATACTTTGGTCGAATCGGATCTCGAAGTCCTCAATTGAAACTTCGGTAGCATCCTTGTGTAAAAGCATAGGTCCAATAAATATGGGATGGTCATTCGTTTCTCTTCTCAACACTCTGTTGTTTTTGTACACAAGACAAGTAACAAAGAAAGGTCCCAAATTAAACGTCCTATCTACACCAATGATAGAGGAATCACTGTTCTTCAGGAAAAATTTTAAATCCGCGAGCTGTTCTTCAATGTAGCATATTTGTAGCACTTTGTTCTTATGATGAGATACATGTTGCACAAATGGATGTTCGTTTAACATTTTCAGCACACACAGAATTTCATCTGCAACATTAGCACTTGGTGCTTCTGTTTTTTTAGCTTTTCGATATTTCAAATTTCGAATTTGTTTAGTGTCTTTTGGACCCAAGAGAGAATCTTCCCTATTTAGATCAACATATATATTTTTCGGTGGTTTTACTTTTATCTCGTCTTCGATGTTTTGGAATGTTTTCGGGTTTGTTCTCAGCTTTTCTGATTCGTTAACTCTATATATTCCCTCATATTCAAAAAGAGCAATGTCACTTAAATAGGTGTCATCGGTCGATGTAAAGTACGTGACGTGTTTCTTGAAAGAAGCGTCAGACTTCAAAACTGTCTGGTATCGATGCATTGTAATGACGCCTGGCTGCGGTTGAACCGGCAAATAAACAGTTTTTCCGGACTTCACATGTCGTGTACAGTAGCTGTCACCTCTTTTGAAAATACACTTGATGCTTGAATAATCCTGAATGTGGGTACGACTGTTCTTACTGTTCCAGATGCCACAATCATCATAGTACTCGCGTTTCAAATCTTTTGAATAGCGGACCACATTAAGTTTATTGTTCACTAAGAGCCATTCATGTGATTTATTCCCAGCCGGACACTCCTCGAATATACGCCTGCATTCCTTTATACGCAGAAAAACCTCCTTGGCCGACATAAATTTTCCATTCGGCAAAGATTCGAAATCGGGGACGACATCGAGTTTCATAATAGGCTGTGTGTGGATGTTATCCTGGTCAAATAAATCATTTCGTCTTCTATCGTCAACTGGGGAGTCTGGAACGGACAAGTGGAGTTCCAATGATGATGCATGAGAAGAAGACATTGGTGAATGTGTAGAACAACTGGGGAAAGGTGATGGCAGGGGGCTGTCTTGGCAATTTTCAAACGTGCTGTGGAACTGAGGATTGAAATCATCACAGACGGAATAGATGTTGGGTATGAGGCTCACAGGTTTCCAGTAACCCTTGTCGTTGATAGCTGTGTTGGTCCACATGATGAGTATCTCTCCAGTGCCATGTATTGGTTGACTCGGTTTGAAGGAGGTGTTCAGATGAAGGAAAGCATGATCCTGTAGCCCATTTACTGGCGGATAGATAGAAGTGATTGTTGTCTTCAGTACATCAGCCAAAGCCATGATTGTCCATGCCGACGAATATGAACCATCAGTTGAAGAGGCAATGCAATCCGGAGATATGACATGACAGCAGCATCTGACCTTCTTAGGTACGTTTCTTCGTTGAGGCACATCTGGATACAGGTCCGTACTCGAAGCAACGATGAAAAGTTCTCGTGGCCGTAAGTTGCAATACTAGCAACATTGAAGAGGTAATTTCCATCACCCGTGGCTACCATCGGTGACCCAGTGTGGCCCATATCATGCTGTTCAAGTAAGTATTGGCTGTGTTGATCGATAGCTAATGGCTTGGAGGGTGTGAGTTCTGGTAATGGCACGGTCGGGCATTCGTTAGGCATAGCACGAGTTTCAAGACGAGAAGCGTATAATAGGGCCTGGAAACCAACCCATTGAGGCCTGGAATTATACAAAAGAAAAAACTGTTTTGAGTCTAGCAAGGTGAATCTGAATAGAGCTGCTGAATATGAGTAATGATCCCTAATTCAAAGGCTTATGGCTGAGTTATGTGATGTTTCTAACGGAGTAGAACATTAAATTACTTACTTGACATAATCTGAACACTTAATTTAACATTGGATTATAATCAGAGCTTGACTGGCATTGAAACATAACCTACACCCTTGATGAACACCGTGCAAATTGCAAAATTTGTCAGGACAGTGGTACAACTATTTTTTCAATTTTTAATTGTCTCATCTGACCGACTGGATCCTACATGCAATTTATTCCGATGATTTGATCACCTTCCACAGTAAGCAACAGGCTAAGATCATACCATCAAAGTATCATCAACTCCCAATACGTTCTATATCAAATCATTCTGGAATAAAACTACAGTCTCAATCTCGCTGATTTTGAGGCCTCTTGATTGGATGAAATACAATAAGTAATCAAACAAGCTTGCTAATCTAGAAATGTTCATAATGTTCTCTAATTAGCGTATTTTGAACATAAAACTAGGTATGTATCTCCTCAAGTGATGATTAGTTAGCCGACCAAGTACAGGAATAATTTCTTTCTTTCCCCCTGTATGAATTTGAAACAAAATATTTATCTTAATTTCATACCCGAGAAAACTTTATGACATCAAAGAAAGGAGGATGGAGGTCTCCATGGGCATCGGAATAGGCTACATATTGAATTATATCAGACATCTCGTTCAGATTAACGATGTGTCACCGAGTAAACCATCTGGTTTTGAGGATCGATACCAAGATTCATCTTCGTCTGAAATTTACATTCCGAAGATTCTTTAGAAATAAAGAGGTCAGAATTGCTAATGAAAGGAGTGTTTTTAATCTGAACGACTATAAAGATAAGTCAAAACCTTATCTTCAATAGTTTATTTCTCATCTAAACACTGTCGAGATGAGGTCGCTCTTGGTTTTTCTCTCTCTTCTAAGCACTGTACTGTGTATTCCAGTTGACGAAAAGTCGCAAGTAAGTCATTGGTTTTGTTATTGATGCTAATAAACGTACCTTCAATCTTCAGCATATTAGCAACAGTTTTGAATTTCACATCCATTCATATTGTGAGACCAAATATCAACAGGCCAATTAATGCCTTTGAAACATAATGTATCAATATTTCAGCAATTTTTCGGACCGGATGTTTTTAATGAAGACTTTCCAGAAGAAAATCCCGGTAAGTACTGTATCTAAGAAATGAGAATGCAAGGATTAGATGGTGATGTCAGTAAATGCAGTTGGAGTTGTGTTCCAACATTCAAATAGATTGGTTAATTAAATATCTGTTAAAAAGTTCCTGTGTTCCAGACCAGTTCTACAAAAAAGCACATTTAACTGTAGTTTTTTCTCTTTTTCTCCCAGATTGCGAGGTTGAAATGATGGTCAATAAACAAACTACATAAAATAATTGTATGTTTCAGGATTATTTGAAGGTGATATTGAATTGAGAGAGGGTGAAGATCCGAATGTAAGTTTTCACGACATTACACACAACCATAAGATAAGATATAGACACATGAAAACTTAACCACGCAGATGGATGCACATAGATACGGAGCATTTAAGAAATTATTTAGCATCGTAGAAAAGTTTACGCTAAAAATAATGCTGTTATGAAAAGTTTTGGTAAATAAAACAGCATTAACTAAAATTTTGAATAAAGATCGTGATTTTTGGCTCAGATATACGAAGGTATTCTGAATAACAATATTGATATTTTTCCAAAAAAGGACACCAATTTCGTGAGTGAGAATTAAGATGATAAATTGTTACTATTTGTATTAAATAGGATAGGAATTCTATAGTAGATAAAAGAAAGATTTGGCCAAATGGTATGTTGCCATACGAAATCTCTTCGGCTTATTGTAAGTATAAAGTTTATTTCTTAACGAGATACAATTTCGTGGTCTAGACACCTACCATCTTCTATGTTATTAACAATCTCAATAATCAATTTCAATCCATTTCAGCTTCATTCGATCAGACGTCGATTAGAAATGCAATGAAAACTATAGAAGATAAAACTAGAGTTAATGGTCAAAATTGTATCACCTTTACTCCCCATAATGGTGAACAGCGGTACATTAGATTCGTTTCTGGATCTGGGTAAGTCGATATGTAGACTTCGGTCATATAAGGCTATCTAAACCCGATGCATTAATCAATAATAAAAGCTAAACATTTGATAAGCTTTCCAAATCAATCATGTCAAATAATCTTCAAAAATGATCATTTTTTCAAATACTACATGTATCATCTTGGCACCAACCAATATTTGGCCATCAGATGTTTGCTGTATTATATGTTTAAGTCTTACTCACAATACTTTCATTATCCTTTTCTTTTACTTTGCAGTTGTCATACTCCGGTTGGTATGGGATTCTCATCTTCAGCTGTAACGTTAGGAAGAGGCTGTCTAAGAATTGGTACCATTATGCATGAAATTAGCCATGCTTTAGGAATGTGGCATGAACAAAGTCGACACGACAGAGATAATTACGTCACTATCGACTTCAGCAATATTCAATCAGGTAAGTATTGAAAAGGTGGGGTAGAAATACATCAATTTAATCTGCTGTCGATAGTTGATTAAATACCGGCGTTCAATACCAATGATCATTGTAGGTATACCTTTTTCGTATCTATCTAGAACTTGGTTCGCACATGACTGCATTCACAGACAAACAAACCAAATAATCAATATTAGCTACTCTTTCGTCTGGGTTTGACAACACTGCATAACTTTCTGCATGCCTGAAGTCAATAGGTTGAAGAATGATCTCGGTAACACTCTTGTCCGCCAGCAGTCGTCGACCTATCAGACTAACAAGTAAACACAAATAGCTTTGACAAACCTTGTCGCAAACAGGAAGGATAAGCATGCCCTGCCTCGCTGGTGACACCCGCGTCATTACCGCCAGTGATTCCGGTAGAAATAATTTCTAATGTATTTTTTTTAATATATCCAACAATTACGTGTTTGCCACATTGCGCACCAGTTAATGTATTGGTATGATATTGTAACGATTGATAATGGTAGCGCATGACGTTATAGCTCCATCAGTACTGAACAAAAGTGTCATCAACAGGGCAGAACCTTAAAGGATTAGAATGGGATACTCCTATTTAAAGCTTTTTGCATTATGAGACATGCACAATTCAATGTCGTTGTAGGTCGGGAACATAATTTCGACAAGTACCAATTAGGATACATTGACGAACTTGGAGAACCTTATGACTACGAGTCAGTTATGCATTATAGTGCATACGCCTTTTCTCAAGATCGAAGGAGGCCAACAATTATTCCTAAACAAAGAGGTGTTACCATTGGACAAAGAACCCATCTCAGTCCTATTGATATAAAGGAAATTCAGATTTTGTATGGTTGCATCCCACGCCCAACTGGTACAGGAAATAGTAAGTATTCACTTTCTATTCACAGGTCATGAACGAAATTTCGACAAGTATCAACTCGGCTTTATCGACGAACTTGGGCAACCATACGACTATGAATCCGTCATGCACTACAGTGCATACGCATTTTCTCAAGACCGAAGAAAGCCAACCATCATTCCTAAACAACGCGGAGTCAGCATTGGACAACGCACCCATTTAAGTCCCATTGATGTCAAAGAGATTCAAATCTTATATGGTTGTATTTCAAGACCAACATCCACGGGGAACAGTAAGTAAATGGTGCTAATATTTCTTCACCACAAACATCAAGGAGAAAGTTAAAATTTCAGGGAGTAGGCTATCAATAACTATTTCAGGGGTTTTCAACCTTTTTCGTTCTATTACCCCTTCAGGATCGTTGATCGATTGCATTACCCCTTCTTCCCTACTCCTTACTATTTCATAATTTTCTCTTAGGTTCTCTCTGCAAATTGTATGCTAGACTACAAAGCACTCGGTACCTCTAAATAATTTCAAAATTACCTCATTAGAGGTAATTAATTACCCTCAGGTTAAAAACCTCTGAACTAAGAAAATAATTTACCATCACAAAATTGTGATCACCACATTATGGGTCTTGAATATAAACTTTCATTTCTCTTTCAGCACCTACCCCAACTCAAGCACCAAGTAAGTTTATACAGTCGAGTAACCTTATTTCGTGCTAACCTATTTTTCGTATATTTCCGAAGATGTTTGATAATTTACATGTGCGACCTTGCGTGACCTCAGTTTTTGCTTGTTTTGATTAACATGGGTTATTTGTACAATGTCAGCTATTAGAATGAATCCAGTAGTTTCAAGCAAGGTAAAATGTATTAATGTATACTTTGACAAATACAAAATGGCGGATGTCACTTATTATCAAACGTCACAATTTTTTATCGGCCGAATTTCATTATAATCCCTAGCCGTAATCGGAATTCCATATTCTTATGTTGTTTCAATGACTTTTAGCAATCACGCTACGTATCTTATTTTGTCAATTACTATTTTCTTTATATATATCGTTGTTCTTTGAAGGAATTGTCACTAGTTATAATGAACTGATATTAAAGATAAATACTAAGGGAAGTTAATTATACCACCGGGTATCCATATAACGTGTTTTTCTCGACTTATTTATAGATCAAACATTGTATACGGAAATGGGTGACGCATTTTGTCGCCGTTGTCGAGTTGGTTACTCATGAAATATGGCTCAAAGTGAGGGATCCATAAAGAAAATCGAAACAAACCAATTTTACTTATTTTGTAGAATATCTGAGGAAAATTAAGACAGAAAAAAAAATTCAGTTTTTTTAACTTTGAATTTTGTGTTGAATCCTTATATGCACGAAAATAGGTTACACCACTGTATCATTCAAATGAAAAACATTTACTCTTTTTGGTGATGATGAAGATATTCATGTATTTTCTAAACGTACCCTGTTTCGAATGAAATAATGAAATGAGTTTTAGAATTGTCAATACCCGGTTTTATTGTCCAATCCAGTTAATACGTTGACGTGGTTGGTGCTATTATTTATCAATTATTGGTTGCGTGTGACAGAAAACACTGTCCATGGTAACTTTTATGAATTTCAATGGAGAGAACAATCTGCTTTGTGGACACATATAAATGGGGATGACCATGGACTAGTTGACATACTTTTATCAAAACTAATTTTTCACATCCTCTGGTACAACATTTGTCCTTAACGTAACGTAATATATTTTCCACGTGATTTTAGTCGTACACGGAACTCCGGGAACATGTACATTTGAGAATGGAGCTTGTGGTTGGTTGAACGAAGCTGGTTCAGTAGGATGGGCAATTAGAGAAGGCAAGACACCAAGCCAAGGAACTGGACCTTCTGGTGACCACTCAGGATCTCCCCTTGGTAATTTGCCATTTTCTTTATAAGGAAAGCTTTGTGTTTCAATAAAGATAAGCTACTCAAAATAAAGATAAGTGCACATGGCTGAGCTTGGAACCAGCGACAGATCATTTAAAACCATAAAAAATAACATTGGAAAAAGAATCCCAGACGATGTTTGACTATGTGAATTAACAACGACTTTCTAAATTGTAAACGCAATACGATATCACTTTACTTATGCATTTATTAATTTATTCCTTTATTTGATTACAGGACATTATCTGTATGTAGAAGCATCTGGACACTACAGTCAATCTGCTTTTCTGACATCACCAATGTACCCATCTGGAGAATACTGTTTAGATTTCTATTTTGATATGTATGGTCAGAGTATGGGATATTTTAGAGTATATGCAAGAATTGGTAATAATAGACAATTAATCCATCAAGTAACCGGTGATCAAGGTGATAGATGGCTCAGATATAGAGTTAATATCAATGTTCCCTCACCAGCTTCTTTTAAGGTATGTTACACCAAGTCATTATTGAAATTCAAATTTCGTAGTTATCATAGTTTACCATACTGATAAATTCATTCAAAATAATGCAACTGTGAAATTCTACATGCAGTCAGCATAACTGATACTGATTACTATTCAACTGTAATAAGTCCCATGTCAGAGTGCAGATTACTCATGAATTTATTTGAATTTATTGTGTATTACAGATTGAATTAGAGGGACATGTGGGAACATCTTATACCAGTGATATAGCTCTTGATGACTTAACATTACATCAAGGAAAATGTTAAATAAATAGTAGCCCTTTTAAGATTTTCGTTTGGTGATTAAGTAGCCAAAGGAAATGAGAAATCCTCACAAAAAATAGTGTGACCTACAATCTAGCAGATTGTGAAAAATTTCAATGAACAACAATTGATCTCAAGGAATATGACACTGTTCAATTTGACAATGAAATACGACTATGTCCAATTTTTGTAATAATGACATTCTTTTCACATACACAAAATAGACCCAATAAGGCTTGATTATGGAATTGAATTCAAATTGACATCAACTTAGATCTTGGGCTTTATCTTTTCATTATACGCCCACACCTAAGATGGGCGTTTATTGTAATCACCCTGTCCGTCCGTCCATCCGTTCACATATGGTTCGTGCTCACTCTACAGGCAATAATTCTTCACAGATTCTTTTGATTTTGTTTGTCAATGTCATTATGAAGATGATCCCTATCGATTTTCGTGAGGTTCGGATAATTTTTCACCGAAATATCGTGTCTGACTTGACGTTTCACTCTATTAGCTATATTGTGCAACTGTTCAATCCACAGGCGACAATTCCTTACAGGTTCTTTTGATTATCTGATCTTGTTGAAACTTATTCAAGATTATGGGGCAAGGGCAATAACTTTGCTCCTAACGGTCGAAAATAGCTCAAATTCGAACCTGATCTTCGTTTTATAATTTGTATACACATATCGAATTCCATTTGATTCCATCAAAAAGTCTAGTTTTTAGAGCGTTTACAAGCAAATGTTGACGGACAGGGGTGCCGACAACATACGTCCACATAGAGCGATGTGGGCGTATAAAAATGGTAATAATTGAATGAATAGTTTTGGAGTTATGACCCTCTAATTAATTCTGTGCGTCTAATTTGGCTTGTAGGCCTGATAGAGACTACATTTTTTTTTATTCTTTTTTTTATGAATATTGGTATGAGACCTGAGTAAAGCATGAAATTAGTAACAATCGGATGATTGGTTTCACATAATTAACCACTACAGACTCTTTTATCATTTCTGACATCTGGTAGTGGGCGTATGTTACCTTGCCTGGCAAGCTATCTTTTTTTTAATGTAATTACAGCCGAGGTCATCAATACTTTGTATTTGCTCCCTCAGACAACTATTAGCAGGACCTGAGCATTGCTTGAATACTTTCATTCACTCTTCTCATGTCAAATAGTAGTTCGCCACGTCCTAAAAAATCTGAGATCGATGCTCAATGTTTCTGAGAACTGTGCTTGTCGGACTTGCCTTATCGAATGCTGAGAATCATTTGTAGAATAATACGTGAACTTGTCACCCACATACATTTTATCTTAACCATATCAAGAGGTATGTTCACAGACATCAGCCTAAACAAAATCAACATTTAGCATTAATTCATTTATTTATACTCAAGTCAATGATTCAATCATTGATTCACTCACACATTCATTTATCAGACAACAGATTAAATCTATAAATCATTTCGTTAGAATTTTTTCTTTTCATTGCGTCCAATATGTTTAAATATTTCCTTTTTCAATTCTTTCTGTCTCTGTTCACGTTTCTTGTCATCTTTCTTTATCTGTTTTTTACGTTTCTCTGCTGCTTGTTTTAAAGTCAGTTTTTTCTGTTGTAATTTATGAGAGTACAAGGATTGCATCATAGACATCATATTATCAATCTGAAACAGAAGGCAAAAACGGTGTGAATGAATTTTTTAAAACAGTTTCTGTATAATTTCACATATGACCTGCAGCCATACATGTGTACAGGTCAAGAAAAAAAATCTGTTTGCTTGAAAAATCAGGAGATTTGGTGAAAAGTCGGGAGATTATTCCAAAGCACGTACAGTCATGATTTTGAAACTCCAAATTTATTATTTTTTCTTTAAATAAGCCTTAAGCCTTGTAAATTACTTAAAGTGATCATAGGCCTACATATGACACAGTTAACTTAATTAAAATTAACAAA
The DNA here is from genome assembly GCF_000327385.1 of Lottia gigantea. Classification (NCBI taxonomy): domain Eukaryota; kingdom Metazoa; phylum Mollusca; class Gastropoda; family Lottiidae; genus Lottia; species Lottia gigantea. The sequence goes on along the minus strand of NW_008710013.1, from coordinate 823,905 downwards.
TCTATAATAGGGATAGACCAACTTAGGAAAAATAACTCGTGAATAGTGACTGATATTTCAAGTTTAGGGGCCCAAAAAAATTTAATATTGTCATTCTTCAGTAATGATTGAATCAAAAATAATGTCAAGGTGAAATGAAAACAAGAAAGCAAGCATGATCCCAGCCCTTTAAATTAAATGGTACCGGTAGGCCTACATCATACAAGTCATACCATATTAAAAGATAGCTTGCCAGGCAAGGTAATATATGCCCACTGGCAGCTTTGACTTTGAACATAAATATTTAGCAGTACAGTAACAATCACCAGTATGAAATATTCAACCTTCAGTCATACACTTATTTTGAACTCTTTAGGACGATACTGAATAATATTGAGTATGAGTTATTGCCCTGGTTCTTGAAAACGCGTTCAATTTTTAGCTTGTGAAAACTCTAGAAGGCAAATATTCAATTTTCAGGACTGAATAATAAAACCAAGTTTTGTCAAAATTCGGCAAGAATCATGCCTTCTAGAGTTTTTACGAGCTACAAATTGAACGAGTTTTCAAGATCAAAGGCAATAACTCATACTAAATATTTTTCGATTTTTCTGCTTTTCGATAGGCTTTATCCTTGGGTGATAAAAAAAACTCAAACCAAATTTCGTTCAAATCCGTAAAGAATTGTGCCTTCTAGAGTGTTCACAAGCTAAAAATTGAACGCGTTTTCAAGAATAAGGGCAATAACTCATACTCAATATTTTTAGATTCTTCTGATTTTCAATAGGGTGATATCCAACACTCAAGCCAAATTTCGTTAAAATCCGTCAAGAATTGTCCCTTCTAGAGTGTTTACAAGCTAGCTAAAATTTGAACAAGTTTTCAAGAACAAGGGCAATAACTCATACTAAATAATTTTCAATTTTTCTGTTTTTCAATACGGTTTATCCATGGGTGATTACAAACACTCACACCAAGTTTCGTCAAAATCCATCAAGAATTGTGCCTTCTAGAGTGTTTACAAGCTAAAATTGAACGCGTTTTCAAGAGCAAGGGCAATAACTCATATTAAATATTTTTCAATTTTTCTGATTTTTGATAGGGTTTATCCTTGGGTGATTACGAACACTCATACCAAGTTTCAACAAAATCCGTCATGAATTGCACCTTCTAGAGTGTTTACGAGCGTTTCAAGAACAAGGGCAATAACTCATAGTAAATATTACAAACAACCATACCAAGTTTCATCGAAATCAGTCAAGAATTGTGCCTTGTATAGTGTTTACGAGCAATTCTGGACGGACAGGCAATATACATCCCCCATTTCATGTGGGCGAATAAAAATAGTATGTTCTGAAAGCAATATTTAGTAAATAATATATACTGGCTGCAGCATAAAAACACCAAATTAAACAATTTTTATATGCACACCTGAAATGTCCATTCATCTGTCAATAATTGTTCGTAAACACAAGGCTGCCAATGGGAGTATATTACTTTGCCTGGCAACCTATCTTATGATATGTTTCAGTTTAAATCTTGAAATACATACCTTTTTCTCTCTCTTATCCTTTATAACAGCTATTCTCTTCATACCACTTTCTTTCTTCTTCAATAATTCACTAGGTACTGCTTTAAAAGGTAACTGAGCTTTTAAACCTCGTGGTATTACTAATGGTTTAAATATCTTGTTTTTACGTACAACAGGCTGGAGTAGATAGAATGTAAAACAAAGTTTAAATTAGCAGATGTTAAACTAAAATTAGGTTGGCTTTCATTCACATAAATATAATTACTAACTACTTAAATATTGAATGGGTAATCATAGAAATATTGGAATAAGTGAAAATTATAAAGCAAGTATGGTGCCATAGCTGACAATAATTGACATTGAAGCCAGAATAATATAAACTCAGCATCCTTCTCTGTGAGCTAATATGGTTTATTTAGTACACTTATTATCAAATAATTACAAAATGAGTACAACATGTAGAATACCTGGCTCGGACTAGACACATTGAGCTATTAGTCCTGATGATACATTTTAATAGACTATATCTTTTTACCTTGTACAATGAATCTGGATTCTGTTGTAATCTTACACCTTTATCTCGTCTGAGCTGAGCCAAGGTTCTCATTCCTACCCATGATTTACGTTGATTTGGTGGTAATAACAGCGATGTTACAGGATTATAAAACTCAGGTACCTCCACTGGACACCATGTTCTTACAAATATTATATCTAAACATAAACGTTTACTCAATGTAAGAATAACTCAAATCTTCTGATGACAGCTCCAGGTTGTATATACTGGTCACATATAGCTGACATTGTCTGTTAATATTACAATATCATACTTACCACTTTTCAGTATTTTATCTTCAAATGTTGCTCTAAAAGCACCTTCAGGCGTACGTAAGGCTTTCTTAATCTGTCCTCTCAACCCACTGACTGTACGTAAACTAGCACCTTCAAATTTAGCCACTTCTAATGCTGAACTAAACATTCCCTATAACATAGAATATGCAAATACAGGGCTAAATGACATTGAATCATCTGCATTCCTTTAATCCCCTTCCCGTACCTCAAACTACATCCTTTGTGTTTATATAAACTGAAAGGATAGTACACTTATTCCAGTACCTGTCAAGTTTTGTTTATGAATCATTGCAGAATGATTCTCACCTTGATAAAAGCTGTCTTTTTATAAATCTTACATGGAACACCAGTCAATTTGAGTTTTTTTACTATTTGTAAAGATTTATCTAGTTCTAATACAACTCCAGTTGCAGCTATCCTAAACCCAGGCTGAAAAAAAAAAACAAATCACACAATTGTTTTTTAAGTTATAACTAATGAACTATACCCATATAAGCTTACAAATGCAATCTAGGTTACGCAGGACCAAAATTCACATATATATTTCGATGGACCATAATTCTGATGACTGGGGTATTGATCATTACAAATTTATCTGAAAATTAACATAGCTCACCTCTCTACCAGCAACACTTTCTACAGCTAATAACCCTGTCCCTTGTGGTGTTATAGGACCTGTTGAATATAACATCAAAAGTAATTATCTATATCATTTTGAGCAAGAAAATATGTATTTTGCCAGGTTTGCCATTAATTATTCTTTATAGAGATAGCAATTTATTAGTTGTGCCAGACTATTTAAGAAGTTATACAATTTGTGTAATAGGACTGAAGGATATTATCATATCTTACCATAGAAAGCAGCATGACAATGTAGATGTTCAGGAGTATATTTGAGTAATCGCTGTCTGAAGTTATGATCCTGTACAGAATATAATGGCATTGTCTGGAATCTCCTCCATCCTAGTGAGATAATGACTGGATTACGTGTTTTCAATATCTTTTTATACCATCTGTGTTTCTTAAAACGAGCCTAATATATAAAAAATAAAAGATAAGACTACAGAAATAATACACAGACTTTCATGTCTTTCTATACTAGCTTTTAAGTTTCTAATCATAGACTACATTGGAACTTCATTTCATAACTGACAAATCTGTTAACAGTCAACAATTAACTTGACAGACTCTAGGCGGCGACAAAAATCGCTGAAAAAGAACATTCGTATGTCGCACCATAAGGATCAAATCTGACAAGACAATAGTTAAGGACCAATTTTGTCAAGGTTGTAATCAAATTGTTATTGTTTCTAACCTGAACAAATCCCACATTTCCTTCTACATTCTGTAAACCACCTAATATGACTGGATATATAGGATCAAAGTTTGTCACAAATTCACATGGCATATCATTGATCTCCACTCTTACATACATTCCTGGTCTATGTCCTTCATATTGTATTCTCAATTCATCAGGCATTGAATCAAACTCTGCCCGATTTAACTGAAAACAACAAGATATTTCATTCCTGAAAGTAATGGCATGCCATATTTAATAAAAAATCTCAGGTAGAGCTGAGTTCCAGTTTGTTACAATAACATAGGTTTTAGTAACAAACTCAAAATAAAAACATCATCAACTTGCTAGCAACTTCTCTAAGAAATGGCAGACTGACATAGATAAGGGTGACAAATTGTTTCCTTTAAAATTTCAACTAAAAAGATAGTGGACCACAGCCATATACGCCCTACACGGCATGCAGATGGTAAAAACAAAACATCCATTTTAAGTTTCATCAAAATCGGTTGAAAACTAAGAGTAATAGCATATTCAAGATTTTGGGGCAAGGGCAATAACTCTGCTTCTAACGGTCGAAAATAGCTCAAATTTGATCCTGATCTTCTTTCCATGAATATGTATGCACATATTGAATTTCATTTGTTTCCTTCAAACACTCTAGTTTTTAGAGTGTTTACGAGCAATTGATGTTGATAGAAGCACTTTAAGAGGTTAAAGGGCGATATCTCCTGAAAACTGACCTAAGAGGTCTAAATCTTGAAAAAGCCTTAAATTTAATCAGAAATAAAATAAACTTTCTCAAACCTTTCGATTTAGGTCCAATAACATCCATTTAAAGTTTTTTTCAAAATCGGTTGAAAACTAAGAGAGTGATAGCATATTCAAGATTTTGGGGCAAGGTAAATAACTCTGCTTCTAACAGTTGAAATTGCTCAAATTTGATCTTCGTTTTATGAATATGTACACACATACCGAATTTCATTTGATTCCATCAAAAAATCTAGTTTTTAGATCGTTTACAAGCAAATGTTGACGGACGGACAGGGGTGCCGACAATATACGTCCACATAGAGAGATATGGGCGTATCAAAATAAATGTAATTTTCTACCTTTGCCTGTTTTTCTAAATCTGCCTTCCACTCATCATAAAATGCTGACTCATCTTTTAAATCATACTGTTCATCAAATGCCTCTTTCTGTCGTTCTTTACGAATCTGTCTTCTTTCATTGGCTGTCATTTCTGCTTTAGTCTTCTTTTTTTCATTATCTATTAAATAAAACATTATGAGCATCAACACTCTTTAACTTGTCAACAATCCTTAAAGATAGCTTGCCAGGCAAGGTAATATACGCCCACTAGCAGCTTTGATTTTGAATAAAAATATTTAGCAGTACAGTAACAATCACCAGTATGAAATATTCAACCTTCTGTCATACACTTCTTTTGAACTTTTTAGAGCAATACTGAATAATACTGAGTATGAGTTATTTCCCGTGTTCTTGAAAACGTGTTCAATTTTTAGCTCGTGAAAATGCCAAGTTTCGTTAAATCTGTCAAGATTTGACTGTCAAGAGTGTTTACGAGCTAAAAATTGAACGTGTTTTCAAGAACAAGGGCAATAACTTATACTAAATATTTTTCGATTCTTCTGATTTTCAATAGGGTTCATTACGAACACTCATACCAAGTTTTGTCAAAATCCGTCACGAATTGTGTCTTGTAGAGTGTTTACGATCAATTGTGGACGGACGGACCGACAGATATGGGTGACGACAATATACGCCCCCATTTCATGTGGGCGTATAAAAATACTAAAGAATTTTCTATCAGGATCAAATATCTTGCTTTCAGGTTGTAATATATTACTTCATTTCATTAGAAAGCATGTTTTACAGATTTTTTTAGTGCCATTTGGAAGGTATAGAGGCATATTTTGTGCCTTATTTTCTAAATGTATTAGTATTAATACTACCCACTGGGGAAACTATTCACTTTCCAGAGGTAGCAAATAGGACATAGTTCTCAATATTTGACACAGACCTGGTTTAGTGGAGTCTTTATCATCATTATTATCTCCACTGTCATTGTCACCATCCTCTTGTTCTTCTTCTTGCTCCTCCTCTTCTTCTCCTTCAGCAGTAAACTTCTCTCCAGTTTCTAGATCTTCAAAATCTCCATACAACTCATCTACAATATTTTACTGGTTTGACTAAGTCAAGTGTATAAAGGGTTGACATTTCAATCAACAGCAAGTAAAATTTTTATCTATTAACTGTTTGAAAACATATTATTTGAATTTGAATGTAGTGTTTTGAATTTTAAATATCATGTTTTTATCATTATTTTTTTCAATTTGTAGAAGGGTCATTGTGATGATATTATGGTGGGTAAAATTTTAGACAGACTGTGTGGGCTCATATGAGACAAATAATTGGTAATACAAAAATGCAGGACTGCAAATGAAATTGAAATGTCCAATTTGCCTCAAAAATTCACAGAATGGCTCTTAAAAAGAAACCACCTCTGTTAAGCAGATAATTTGAAGTATTCCAGCCAAGTTTGAATATACTGTTCAATATAAATCATTAACTGAATACTATTCCATTAGCTATTTTGTGCATGTAAAGGCTAAATTCAGGATCCAACATACCATCTAAATCTAATCTGGCTTTAGCATCTTTATCTTTTGACCACTGTCCAGTTATAAAACAGTCTTTAATACTAGCTATAACTTCATCTAAACTCCAATCTTGTGGATTTTCAGGGAAGAATTTAGAACAGTCTGTTTTATTGATTGAATATCTATCATTTTTATTGTCAATATTTTTCTGTTTCAAAACTTTAAATAATCCTCCTAATTCATCTTCTTTTTCTTCTTTATATTCTTCTTCCTTAATATCTACAATAGTATTTCATGTATCATTTATTATAAAATATATTGATTAATTTAAACCATTTTACCTAAAATAATCATATTGAGTGAATGATGAAGGCTAAATGATATTCAAATGCTTTGCTTTGACAATGTCATGTACAGGAAAATTTTGCCAGGACAGTTGCATTGGCCTGCATTTCTTCAATTTTCTTCTCAAGGGAATTTTTAGCATGCAAAGCCTGTGTAACTCAAAACGTTTGCTTTTTATCTGAATATCAAGATGCTTTTTTCATGTCAGCCCTTAGACCTGCATCAATGACAGGAGAAAACTGGATTGAAAAATTTGATAGTTTTCTTTCAAGCTTTGCCAATTTTAACCCTTCAGGTTAGAGAGCATGTATCAAACTCATTGAGCCTACACAGTTATCATCCTTTATATTTATTTTTATCTAATAGGATATCAGCTTTATGAAATGGGACTGTTCACTTACCTGTACCATACACAATTTTTCTGTAATCTATTTTTCCTTTTTGTCTAGCTTTAAAAGACGCTGCAGCTTTCTCTACCATGTCATTTTTCCATTGTAAACCTGAAAGAGAGAATCAGTAAGCATAAAACACTGTTAATGGGAAGAGTTTGGTTCTGTGGAAATTTTGATCAAGAATGTATATTCCACAAAAATTCAACCAATAAACAGATTCAGGGAGTGCTACAAACATAATATTCATTGGTCATAATAAACCTTTTACAATAGCTTGCTTCAACAACAAGATTAATTTAGAATCATACCCATTCCACCACCTTCATCATCGTCTTTAACATCATCAACTTCTGCTTCATTTGATTGGATGTCTTGATCAGATTCTCCTTCTGATTGGTCAAAATTAGAACCGTCCTCACTGTCATCGTCACTATCATGATCATGCTCAATCTTTCTGGATTGTTTTAATGATTTCTTGACAACTTCTTTCTCTAAATCATCATCACTGTCTGCAAATGCAAACTCTTCACTTTCATCAGTACATTTCCCAAGCTGGAATAAATAACATTTGAATAACTTGTTTATTTCTGTGATTATTTCTGTGATTATTTCTGTGATTATTCAATTCTTCTACTCATAGAATCAAATCATATTACAATCTGATTACCTTGTTCTTCTTTAATGGCGGAGCTTCATCTTCTTCTTCTTCATTTTCAACTTCATCATCATCTTCATTACTGTCTTCTTCATCATCATCATCCTCATCATCATCTTCTGCCTAGAAGGATATTTTTCATAACTATTTTTCTATATTAGTAATCTTTTGAAAAATTTGATTAAGATGTAAAATGGTAAAATTCTATGTTCTCATTTGTCAAAATCATTCAATCACAAAAAAAAAATATTTACATCTTCATTGCCACTGTCCTCATTGAGTTGTCCATCTTTAAATATAGCTCTTCTTCTTATTCTACCTCCTCCTACATCAACCTTCTCTTCTATTGGATATCTACAACAATAACCAATTTCTTTAAATGTCTCTTCTATACATGACAGAGTCTCAAGAAATGACAAGTCGTCATTTTAACTTTCAAACACGGATAATTCTCAAGCACATGGATTTGAAAACTTGGATCAAACTTGTTTAATATTATAAATCCTGTCGGCGACACGATAATCTTGTCGTGGAAGACACAAGAGAGATTTTACTCAAGATTCGAGTTGGAGACCAAAATCTCTAACCAAGAACACTTGTGTGCCTACACCTTATGGTCATCACCAAATATCTAATTTTCTTAAGAGCAGTCCAATTCCAATCTGTAAACCACACCCAAACACATTTCTTTTATTTTCCTTTTGCTTGACATAATGACAGTTTTCAAAGCATCATGACAATATTGAGAACATTGTGCTCTTTCCCAAAAGATTTATACTAACATTAAATCATCAGCCTTGCTAGCAGTAATTGGTTCAGTTCCAGTAAATAATGTCATTTTACTGCTAGACATCTTCTCATCTATAGGATTACTGGTCTCCATTAAATTACCTACTAACTCATTACTGGGTCTACTATCCTGCAAATAATAACTAATAATTATACATAGAGGTAGGGTAAAATATATAAATATTGACTGAAAAATATCAAATTTGTTTCAACTTTAACTGAAGAAAGATATTACTTACTGACTATCCTTAAATGACAAGAAATATTAAGTCAGTAAGATTATATAAATGACAAGAAATATTAAGTCAGTAAGATTATATAAATGACAAGAAATATTAAGTCAGTAAGATTATATAAATGACAAGAAATATTACCTCAGTAAGATTATATAAATGACAAGAAATATTACCTCAGTAAGATCATATAAATGACACAAAATATTACCTCAGTAAGATTATATAAATGACACAAAATATTACCTCAGTAAGATTATATAAATGACACAAAATATTACCTCAGTAAGATTATATGAATGACACAAAATATTACCTCAGTAAGATCATATAAATGACACAAAATATTACCTCAGTAAGATTATATGAATGGCACAAAATATTACCTCAGTAAGATTATATAAATGACACAAAATATTACCTCAGTAAGATTATATGAATGGCACAAAATATTACCTCAGTAAGATTATATAAATGACAAGAAATGTTACCTCAGTAAGATTATATAAATGACACAAAATATTACCTCAGTAAGATTATATAAATGACACAAAATATTACCTCAGTAAGATTATATAAATGACACAAAATATTACCTCAGTAAGATTATATGAATGGCGTCCACCAATATCAATGTAAACAGCATCTTTATCATACACAATTCCACCAACACCAGCCATTGGAGCATACACCATTCTCTCCTTCTCATTTAAAGAGCGTTTTTTAATCTTATCTGGTGTTGGACAGGGATCAGGTATTAACTGTATATCATTGATATCAAAATCACCACAACCTTCATTCAAAAAAGAAATCAAATCAATCTTATTCTAGAAATATGCGTGATTCTTGAGATATCAAATATAGCAGTCAAAGAGAAAAGCAACCAGATATTCTTTAAACTGTTTAATATTTATTTTCCATGCTGCTATGAAGCTATTTCTACATTTGAAATAATGAAAATAGAAACACTACCTGGTATATGTATGGTCTGTTTGTTTTTTAAATGTGTACCTCTAATATAACCATAAAGACAGACTTTTCTATCACATTTACCATTCTGACGTATTGATTCACCATTAGTTATATCTTCCATTCTAAAATAGATAGGTCTTATCTATGAAACTTATCATCTGAATACCCTTAGGTTGTTTGAAACTCAAATTTCCACTAAGATAGCCATTAGAGATAATCATAATACATTATAATATATATAGGTTCATCTCAAGCTGTCACACACTGCACGTTTCAGATATAAAATTCAACTCAGCGCTGTCGATGCTGACAGATCAAGAAAAATACTGAATTTATATCTCTGTACCTGTCAGCAAGTATGTAAGGATGATTCATTCTCCACTGTAATGGTCGAAATTTCATCACAGATATAAAGCGGCATAAATTATGTATTTCAGTTCTCTGATACTCTTCATACACCATTCCTGATAGATAAAATAACTTGGCACCCTGAAATAGCAGATCCATTTTATTGTAAAACACTGGCATTGAGGTGCAGATTTCAGTTATAATTTGAGTTTAACTTGGCAATCTATATGAACATTTATCAAATTTCACATAGAACTGCAACATTGAACATTGACTAGATTAAAAAAAAATACTATATCTATATATTCTAATCTATCTAGAGACATTTACTAAAATATAATAAAAAAAAAAATAGGCCAACTTTTTCACATAGTTTGATTCAAAGATTCAAACAAAGTATAGACTAGATCAACTTAATATTTAGACCTTTTCTGTAACAAACCTGATATATTTCAGTCCAGAATCGATTCTTCAACATTTTCTTTGTCTTTCTCATTCTTTTATTTTCTTGAAATGTATCTAAATGCGTTAAAACACCCATAATTCTGGGGAAACCATGAACTTGACAAATATTTAAAAACTCAAACTGCTCCATTTCAAATCCAAAACTCGCATCCACCATTAACAAAACCTATAAAATAGAATTTCAACTCCTTGAATCAACCATACAAAATTGCACAAGATATATTTCATACTTCTCTTCCTGATGAAATGTTTCAAGCCTAATAAACAAACACATCCTAGGAGCATTTTTTTATGTCACCAGGGATAAAGTCAGTTTGTTCATGCTATTGAAAGCAACAGACCATACACTGTTAACAATACAACCTTTTCAATATGAATAATCAAAGCAATAGATTGCATAAGATGTACATAAGCTTGCAAAAATCATTATTCTTCATGTTCATTGAAAACTCCATTAAAATTGGAAACAAATCTATACTCTCTAGAAGTGTTGACAAACAGATTGACGGAGTTTGTCCATGACTTGTCAAGTCTGGGGGATTTTTATGACATTATGTCTTATCTATTATTATCTTGTATGTTATTTTCTTTAACATATAACTTGTAAGTGTGGTTCTCCTGCAATTTCTACTAAAATAGTCCCTCAATGACATGCTCACACATTTCAAGATTCATTGGCAAGTGAGACAACTCCAATACTACACTCATTGGTTTAGATCATTATGTAAATAAAAAGCATATCTTGAGATATCAATGGAGATATACTGCAAAAATATGGTTCATGGTTTCCTGCACATCGAAGTCTTTCATTTGTTCAAGAGAAAAAAGCACTTACAAGATCAGCTATCTTTCCAATATCTATCATACAATTTATATCATTGGAACATTCTAGAAATGTTATTCTTCTTTGTTTACCTGCAAGATAATGGCAACATGTATTGCTGGGTAAATACAAGATAATGAAAAGCATTACTTTTTTCAAATTTTAAGATTTGAATACTTATACAAATTGAATTTTTGGTACAGCCAGATCTTTTAGAGCGGGTGGGTTTTAAAGGCCAACCGCTACCGCTGCCAACCGGCATACCGGAGTGAAAAAAGGGCGCTAAAATGAACATTGTTAAATTTAAGGATCGTAGATTTTCATACTCCAAACGAAACTATTCAATTTGACAGAATAAAAATCTTCACCAAGACTGGAAGACTAGTTGTGTCATTGTTAGTATATTTGCTAATTTAGACACCTGATTTTTCCAAGTACTGGAAGTGTGCTTCCAGTCTTGGTGAAGATTTTTATCCACTACATATATCGATGATTCTGTTGGATTAACAGGAGGAGCATTCGCAGAATTATTATAGTCTACGTCAAGGATCAATTTTGAAAAAATTCTTATAGGTGGAAGAAAGATTCCTTGGCCTTGATGCTCTATGTTCCCGATGACAGTAAAAAGTTAAGGGAAGTAACTCTGAAACAAACGACCTTGTCCAGTCGTTGTGATCATTAAAAATAAATCTAGAGGTTTTCGTACGTTTTATTGTGTGCCCCATTTTATTTTTAAAAGAGATTAATGCTATTTTAAACACAAATTGAATCAGAAAATGTGAAGGAAAATATCTCAAAGCAAAAAAAGAAATATTAATTTGTTTCGTTTCATTTTTAAAATAATTTTGATTCCATAATATTGACGTCAACAAAAATTTCGTCAAATTGAATAGTTTCATTTTGTAGTATGAAAATCTGCGATCCTTAAATTTAACAATGCTCATTTTTTCATCCCGGTATGCTGGTTGGCAGCGTTAGGCGGTTGGCTTTTAAAACCCACCCTTTTAGAGCTCAGCCTTAACTGTCAATTACATAATAGATTTACAGCAGAGTTGGTTCATTTCAAACTGTTGGTTTTTTTTTTAAGTGATAATGATCTGATCACCATATACCTATAATATTGCCCTACCTGCTACAACTGTTATAGGTCCATTCACATTAGAGAGTTTCTGTCTAGTATAATTTTTTACCAAACATTTCAAAAGAGTTGTCTTTCCTACTTTAGGGGGTCCAACTATAGCAACTATTATAGGCGGAGGTTCAACAGGCGTTCTATCAACAAATGGTATGTGCTGTTTCTTCACTTTTAAATCTAAAGTCCTGAAAAATAATATTTGGATTTCATTATCAAATTAGAGAATAGTCAGAAAAGTACAGAAAACAAATCCAGGCTTCTCCTCAGATATACAGTCAAGTAACCTAATTTCGTGCTAACAAATTTTATAGTGCATCTCCGGGAATGATTAATAATTTACATGTGCGACCTCATGTGACCTCCGCATTTGCTTGTTTCGATAAACATGTGTTATCTCTACAATATCAGCTAGTAGAATGAATCCAGTAATTTCAAGCAAGGTAAAATGTATTAATGTATACTTTGACAAATACAAAATGGCGGATTTCAGTTATTACCAAATGTCACCATTTTTTATCGGCCGAATTTCCTTATAATTCCAAGCGGTAATCGGAATTCCAAGTGTCGTCTGTTAGAATGTAGTCCAACGAATGAAGTCACGTGATCAACTACCGGTTTCCATGTCAGCAGAAAATTTCTATGGAACACAAAGTGGGCCATATTCTTATGTTGTTTCAGTGACTTTTAGCAATCTTATCTTATTTTGTCTTATTTTATTTTTTTTTTTAAATCGTGGTTCTTTGAAGCAATTGTCACTAGTTATAATGAATTGATATTAAAGATAAATACTAAGTGAAGTTAATTTTACCACCCGGTATCAATACAACATGTTTTTCTAGACTTATTTATAGATCAAACATTGTACACGAAATTAGGTGATGCATTCTGCCGCCGTTGCCGAGTTGGTTGTTCATGAAATATGGGTCAAAGTGAAAGATTTATAAAGAAAATCAGAACAAACAAATTTTAATTATTTTGTAGAATATCTGTGGAAACATCTAAGACATAAAAGAAAAATTCTGTTTTTTTCAACTTTGACGAAATTCGGTGTTGAATCCTTAGGCTATATCCACGAAAATAGGTTACACCACTGTATATGCACGTTATAGTTGGATGCTTAACAATTCAAGTAAATCAAATATATATGGCATAAATCTAAATAATTCTTCTACCTTCTGACTGTCTTCTCTGTTTTTCTTATAGATTGAATTGCAAAAGCTTTAGGATTTCTTTGCCGTGGTGTCAAATCCTCATCCTTTTCCCCTCCCTTCTTGGCTTTCTTTTTGCGTGCTTTGACTCCAGCTGCTCTAGGTCTGTAGGTCTTATTTTCAGTCCTTTCTCCTTCCATTATTAGTTACTAATGAATATCTACCCAAATATTCTTCTTCACTTCTGTATTTATATGCAGAGGATAAAAAATCATTTGAAATTTGGGTGAGTTATAAATCTCATCTACCCAACTTGATAGACATGTCATTATCTATCGATCATAAGCTAAACACACATTTGCGTGTGACAAATTCTGGCAATAACTTAATTTTGAGTCGTCCATACGATAAAATAACAATTAAATAACCTTAACAGGACAGTTCGCCATTCGTTCCTTAGTCTCAGAAGCGGATTTCTTTTCTTAGCTAAGCGTGTGAATATTAGTGTTCACAGTTCAAAATCTATGTGTCCCCGCCCCAGACTCATTAATTCACATCATATTCAAGTTGTCTGTCAGTTGATGATGTTTTTTTTTATTTCAGATTTTAAGTTTGTTTACATTTTTTAGAACACGTGGTCCGCCATGTTGAAAATAAAGAGGGGGAGTAATTCTAAACTGAGAACACACTTAATTAATTTTAAAGGCAGTGATATCCAAACTAAAGGAACCATGATTTTGCATAGACTAGGCCTGTTTGTTTGAATTGTTTTCTATAGTGCACAAAATAATTGCCATGATTATTTTGACATCTTCTGAACAGTAGAAATCATGCAAAATGGTAAACTTCATAAAAAATCATGTCAGTAACTGTAAGCTCAGTTAGAGATATAATACTCTTAAACTAAAGTGGTGTAACCTATATTCGTGCATATAAGGATTCAACAGCTAAATTTTTTTTATGTCTTAGTTGTTTCTTCAGATATTCTATAAAATAAGTAAAATTGGTTTGTTTCGATTTTCTTTATGGATCCCCCACTTTGACCCATCTTTCATGGGTAACCAACTTGACGACTGCAAAATACATCACCTATTTCAGGTAAAATGATCTGTAAATCAGTCCAGAAAAACACATTGTATGGATACCAAATGGTATAATTATCTCTTCTTAATATTTATCCTTAATAAAACAATTGAACAATGAGTTAAAAAATAAAGAAATAATGACTGTCAAATAAGGTAAGTAAAACGTAAGAATAATTTATTGTTAAAATTCATTGAAACAACAAAAGAATATGGCCATAGAATTTTTCGGCTGACTATTTGGAATTCCAAGTACAGCCAGGAATTATAAGGAAATTTGGCTAATGAAAAATTGTGCCACTTTGTATATGTTATAAATAGATAATAAATTTGACATTACTTTGAAATGATAGGAAAAATTCTGCAGGTGGAGGTTGTAAAGATAACCCAAGTGAATCAAAACATGCAAATGCAGAGGTCACACATGTAAATAATTTATCATTTCCGAGGATGCAAAAATATGCAGGGGCCAGCACTGGCCAGCTTTCCTTTCCTTGTTCTCAGTTTTAAGTTATAGACCATTAGGCCTATTGGTTCATAAATGTGATGCCTTTCTTAGCCACTGCAGTCAGGCACTGGACTGTTGGCTTGGCTTCATTTGTTAATCTTGTTTCTGGGACAATTCATAAAAAACAAAAAAAATATTCACTCAATTTATAACATTTTAATTTAAGAAAAAATACTGAAATATATACAGCACAATCTTAACATTCACTTTGATACAAACACAATGATTTTAAAACAAATATAATACAATCTTTAAGATGTTGTATATAGGATGTAATCATTCAACATATTATGCACTTTCAGGGATAGAGATGTCGCCAAATTAATCAATAATGTCCTACAACAGTCTAGAATTAATAGTAATTGAAACCAAACAATTATATAACAACAGCTTTTAAGCTTATATTTCAATAAAATATAAGTCAAGTCACAATTTTATGAGCTTTTCCTCTCAAAAGAAATATTATTATATTTCTTACTTCACAGGTATAACAGTTTTAAAGGACTTGCCTGGGATATCCCATAAATGTTCTGACTTCAAGGCATAACTATGATTTAATGTTTAAGGCTTCTAGCACCAACAGATAAAACTTATCCTCTGATAGGCAAAAGTATAGTAATGTAAATTGTTAAACCTTTAATATGCTGATAAAACTTTTGCTTCTAATAATAAGTATTCTTTGACCTCAATTTACAAAAAAAAAATCTTTTTCACCCCACATCATCTCTTTCGTGGAAGACATTGGAGAATTTTTACAATCTAGACAGTTTAACTGTAAGCTTTAAAATGTGACTAAATAAATTGCTACATCATAAAGAAGTATTCAAACAACTGGGGAAGAAATGATACCTGGAGTAACCATGGAAATACAAAATTTTGTAACATGTAAAATGAAATCAACATTTTGACATAATAAATTACCAAAAATAAAACAATTTTCAGAACTCATTAACTTATCTGACAAACAACATGTTTTTTTTTAAGTTCTGTTTTAATATTTCTATATTGCTATTCAATTAATGTATTGGGCACTATTTTAACAGTGACAATATTTATTGTATATTCTTACTTAAATTTATTTGATTCATACAAAATATTGAGATAAATTAATCAACTTTAGGGCAATAGTAATGAAAATACAGATTATCACTAATAATCACTAAGGGAAATATATATGATTACATCTAAAATACATCATTCCTCATTGGAATATAACAAATATTTATCCACATTTACTGTGCATGTATAAAAACTTAAAGCTTTTCACTCACTATAAATACGCTGGGTACATCAAATGGAAAATATAAAACATGGATTGGTAAATATGAGAATTAAATTAAATATAAAAAATATTCTTGTTAAAAAACATCACAGGTTAACAGCGGCTTTATGTCTTTATGTATAACGTCCTAATACCATTGTTTTCAGTAAGTGGGGCACCTGAAAAATTTATAATTATAATCTTTAAAGGGACAGATGCTTTTAGTCTTGAATATGATATGCATGTAGTCTTCAGAAGTGCGAAAATCGTATAATTCCCTTACAAATACTTCAAGCTAGCAATTTTACTCACTATGTCTTTTTCTATATATCATAGAGTACATCATCATTTTAACCTTCAAATGCAGAAAATTTTGAACACACATAGATTTGAAGGCTCGAATCTCAACGTTGAGCTTTGATCAGTATTAGTGAATAGTATTCCTGTTTCTGAGACCAAAGTATGATTGGTCAAAAACAAAAAATGGCCACCTGTCCCTTTAATGACAGGTAATGAAGATTTTGCACCTTATTTTCAATTTCTTTATAGGTTTTAGTTTTGGTTTCTTAGGAATTTTAGTCAAGAGCAGAAAAAACATGGGTACATTTCCAACATAATGGAGCAAGGTGAGGTAAAAATTAGCATTGTGAAGAAATATTCTTATATAGGAATGAACTAAATGCATACATCCAAACAGAGAGCTTTACAAAGTTTTATAGTTGTAAAGCTTTGAATACATTCTACTGTTGTAGTACTATTGACAGGGCCTTCTCAGGCACAATTCAAACAATATTTCTAAAAAAAAAACAAACCTCTTCATGGTTATTAATAGCACTAGTTACCATTTTCTCAATATTTCTCATCATGGCTACTTTTTGTTGAGGTTTTAAAGGATAAACTATTTTTTCTTCTGTACCAGACTACAATATTTATTTATAAAACATATCTGTATTTTATTGGATTGGGCCATTACTCAAGATGTCTTTGAGTTACTGTCATTAATACTGTTTTCAACATGAGATGTTAAATTGTGATATCAGACAAGAAATAGTCTGAATATCACTTTATGTGTCAAAATGGCAAATAATGAAATTTTACGTTAGGACCCTTACATACAAGGTTCTAGTATGTTAAAAGAAGATTGGTATTACCTTATACCAGAAATTAACAGACACTGTCATACCATGATTAGGTACAGATTCTACCTGGTGCCACCTACAAAATATCAACCTTTCATTGAAACATTGTATAATTTACACTGACCAGAAACATATGTGTTGTACATTATTAACATTATTGAACAACAATAAGATATTTACAAAGACACCTAATTCTGGTCAAATAAAATAAAATTTATTTATTTTATTTATCAAAACAATATCTCTCGCAAGAATATACTTACACACTAGGTATGAAAAGAGGCTATTTTGTCAAAAAGTATATGTGACAGAAGTGAATAATATCATTCTGTCCATTGATTGGTTAAGAGTAATTGGTGAGTATTGGTCAGACTTTTATCGCCGATTAGTCATGTCTTGAGTTTCAACGACTGGCATGGGCACACAAGGAGACACAATTCTTCAATCAATAAGTTTCTACCTTGTCAATAATCGCATGCGGAGCATGCAATTGAAAGGAAAAGGAATCTGATTGGATGATGACAGTCTGTCTTGCAGAAGATAGAACTATGGGAGACAATTATCATACTTGTTTGATATTGTATATCATGTCGATAATCTTGATGTGGAAGCACGGGTACATGCGAGATTTTACTCAAGATTCAAGTCGGAGACCTTAAGAGTAGGACAAGATGACTGCTTGAGCAATGTATATTATGGTGACAGATGTCGTTTTAATAAATAAATTTCAAATGTAAGACCAGAATAAGCTTCCAGTGGATTTCTATTCTCTACATCTTACGAGCTTAATACAAACCGAAGATCAGTAATATGATCATTGGTGATATTACAAATAAAATGGCAAATTTTAAGACTGTTGAATACAATCAAAGACTGCAGGTATAGGAGATGTATTTACTTACAAGCAAAAGAAAGGAATATGATCTTTCTACAATTTCTTCTTTCCCCAAAAATCAAAACTTACCAATAAATAGGTAAGTACAAAACATCCCCAGGTCCAACTATGGCTTCCTGTCCATACAAGTTTCTAAAATTGGGAAATCGTTCATGATCTGGATTGTCAAAGTCTACCTATAAAATAATAGAGAAAAGGAACACATTTCATTTATTGAATGTATATGAATAAAGTGCAACAAATGTTTGCTTTACCACTTGATACAGCTTAATTTCAGCTACCCATATCATTCTTAAGAAGAATGAGGGCAGGGCCTTCAATTAGAATGAATACAGTGTTAAGACATTGATACCAACCTGACTCTGTCTATCATGAGGATGATAAACTGGATAAGGATATAAACATTCAAACATTGATGGATCAAATAATAAAAATCTTTTGAAGCCACCGATCTGAGCAAAAAAATTTTGTTGTTCATCATAATGAGCTGGAGTTATCACACCTTAAATTCAAGATAAATTAGTATAATAATAATAGCCTTAGACATGTTGAATAGGTTAGTAATACTATACGACAAATAGTAATGTCATAACATTTCTATAAATTGGATGTTTTTAACATCATTTTATCAAAAATAGATTGAAGCAATAATATTTTTGATGTGATAAACAAACTCTGAAATTCTCAAGTATCAAACTCAACCATTTAAATAAAAGGTAAAAAAGGATTATTGAACAAGTTTATGTAAATATTGTACTGACATGTAATTTTAAAAACTTTGCAATGTCTGCCCAAATACATAGCTATGCAATGCAATTCAAAATGCAAAATATTCAACTTACCATCCATACCAACTAACAATAAGTTAGATGTCAGTGCTCCCCATTTATATTTTTTCTGTTGTTCTGTTGCCCAACTCCAATTAAATTTAATAAAATCTAAGACTAAACTCTTCCCAACACTGTCATTTAAAGCTTGCTGTAAATAGTAGCTAAAATATATAATTCCCATTGTAGGTATCAGATAGTGATGTCACAAATAAACTACAATTTATCAACAATTGGTAGGCTATAAATTTCAATGTTAAAACACAGATAGGCTTATCTTTATTTTCTTTCACAAAAGAATTTTCAGGCATTAGTTATAAGTATGTAGGAATGTTTTATTTACATCATTGATGTCTTGAATGAAGAACATATTAACTGCCTTAAAGTTTTAAAAATTGTTAAATTTGAAAACTTTTGCTCTGATAGAAATTTTTCTGCTTATACTTCTTTAGATCATAATGAAAATACAACCAAAATTCTCCTTGAATTTTTGGCAAAGAAAAACTAATACTTCTTACATTTTATCACCCTTTTTATGGTTTTTAACCTTTTCTGTGAACTCTTTAAAAGTCATTTCTTCGTGTTTTGTTGCTAACTGTAAATCTGGAAACTGGGGTAATTTTTTATCATCATAATATAAAAACTTATTTTTGTATGATGAATATACTGTTTGTTTGGCACTTCCAATATTAGAGGATAAATAGTCAGCATCCCAATGAAATGCTGATTTAACTAAATTTGTATCTGTGATAACAACAGGTTTCTGAAAATATACAACCACTTTCTAGGAATTTAACATATCATTAAATACTTTCATATTTTAAGTTATCCTATCTACTATCAAATATAGACTAGAGCCACACGTGGCACAGAGTGGGACTTTGCAAATGTAGCAAAATGCAAAAGACTCTGAAAAAAATCAACCTTCTATGATAATTACATCACGCGCAAGAGCTGTCTAAAGTTGAGAAGAATTCTTTGGAAGATTGTTATAACGGAAGTAGACAGACCTCACAAATGAAAGTATCAGAAGATAGCCAAGGTCAATGACATTTGACATTGAAAGGGAGACGGTCAACAAAGGTCAAGGTTACAGCTATAAAACCGGAAGTTGAGATAGGACAGCAAATATAAAAGTATATATAGATAGCCAATGTGAATGACCTTTAATCCTACAAAAATCAGGGTCAAAAAAGGTCAAGGTCAAAAATTGAAAATTTTGAATTTTCAAAAGCTGTTCCTTTTTTTTGAACTATAAAGCTGAAACAATCGAACTTCTAAGACAACGTGGCTCAACGGATGAAGTAATTGTATGCAAAGTTCCATTTTGAACAAATGTATACGTTGCGAGTTATGTCCCTTGCCAAAATTGTCAATAATGAGTAATTTAACCCGGATGTGCTACGCCCACCTCAATTTCTTTTGCATAGTTTAATTGATATTCTGAATGTTATGTTGTGTTCCAAATTTAAAGCTTCTACATCATACAGGTCAAAAGATATAGGTCAACAAGAGTCAATAAAGGTCAAAATAGAAAATTGAAAATATGGAAATTTCAAAACCCGT
The DNA here is from genome assembly GCF_000327385.1 of Lottia gigantea. Classification (NCBI taxonomy): domain Eukaryota; kingdom Metazoa; phylum Mollusca; class Gastropoda; family Lottiidae; genus Lottia; species Lottia gigantea. The sequence continues at coordinate 803,042 of NW_008710013.1, read as the reverse complement.
TCCTTTTTTGGAACTATAAAGCTGAAACAATTGACCTACTAACACTAACTGGCCAAAATAATGAGGTAATTGTGTGCAAAGTTCCTTTTTGAACAAATGTATCCTATGCGAGTTCTGCCCCTTTCTCAAAATGTAAACAATTAGTAATTCAACCCGGATGTGCCACGCCCACCTCAACTTTTTTGTCATAGGTTAATTAATATTCAAATTGTCTTGTTGTGTTCCAAGTTTCAATGTTCTACATAAAATAGGTCATAAGATATATACACACCAAGCTCAAAGAAACAGAAATATTGTAAAAAAAACTCAAATTTGAAAAATTCACGAATTTCAATTTTGCTTTAAAAAACGATTGTTATAAATCATTTGAAAGAGCGTGAAAAGCACATTAGGAATCCGAAAAAATTAACCCTCTAGGTTAATTAGGTCACGTGCTAGAGCAGTCCAAAGTTGCGAATTTGGCTGTTTTCGGACATCTATAAAACCGGAAGTACATTTCGGAGGTCAAATGTCAAAGTATTAACTGAAAGGCAAGGTCAATGACCTTTGACCTTATGAAGGTCAAGGTCATCAAAGTTCAAGATCACGAGATATGTCCCTTCAAACTTTGAAAAAATTCAACCGGATGTTGCAAAAAAGCAAAATTGAGAATCGAAAAACGGCTTCCTAATGTCATGTTTTTTTTTTTATGTTCTTTCATTTGACACCAAAATCATTTAAATCGGATGAGCCATTATGTCTGAATAAAAATCGAATCATTTCAGAAAAATCAAAATGGCGGCAAAAGTTTCACGTATGTTCCGGATTTTTTTTTCTTCGTTTTTTTGTCATAACATTGTCTACCTATCAGCATAAAATTTTTTGTCCTATACAAATTACACCGGAAGATATTCAACCGGAAGTGAACATCGTTTTCCTGTTTAAACTGGAAGTGAAATTGAAAATTTGACTGTACCATTTTGTTTACTTTCTTAAACTGTCTTTGCTCAATTTTTTTCAGATTAATTAGACAAAAAGCAAAAAAAATGAAAAAAATGCAAAATTTGGCAAAAAAAATGTCTTCGACAAATTTTCGAATTTTGAAATTTTGAAACTGCTATTCTTTCAGATTTTAACAGTAGATTCCAAAAATGCAAACCCAAAGAAAATCGACCGAAAAATACGACTTCTAGAGCCGATCATCTATTCTTGCACATATTGAACTGTGGCACTTCCGGTTTTGCAAAAAAGATCCAAAATATATTTATGCACATCGTCGCCTATATCTAAGGTTCGTGAATGTTGAATGGTTGCTGCAACTATTGTAGTCTAAGCTCAGGAAGGTGTGTAAAAAAAAAAAAAAAAAAAAAAAAAAAAAAAAAAAAACATTTCGAAAACAAACTGGTTATAGTAAAATAGTAAATAGAGTACCAGTGATGCCAAAAACATTAATAAGATTAAGCTTAAAATCAACAATTAGGGAAAAGTTACAAGCTACAATCAATGTGTTTCATATAAGTTTATATAATTATTTGTTTCATGTCCTCATTCATATAATTACTATCTAGCCTACACTTGAATTCAGGAGGTATCGAAATGAGGACAACTATCGATGCCTGTGTCACTGTGACGCACACTAAGATAGGCCGGGAAATGAATATTAGCTGGTATAATTTATTTAAGGGGACGAGGCAGCAGGTACTATAACTATACGAATTCCTTCAAATAGACCTCAAACTAGAAATTTAACATTTTATTTACTTCGTTTACAAGCTTATCTTCTCTGAGATTGGGAGTATTCGAAAGTTGAATGACTTGTTCATAATTATAGTCTCTGACACCAAGACATCTTCCGTCGCAGCTGTGCGTAGACTAAGTGGAACAGGATGATTGAGTCTACTGTATATTGCTTCCATACTCTTACACATGATGTAATCAACAATTATTCAAAATATAAAGTCTCTTAAAATTACCCTTAAAAATGGGTAATTATGGATACACTTGGATTTGAAGGCTCAAAATTAGACAGTAAGCTGTGAACATTGTTTCTGGTTAGTTTAGAGGAACAATTCACATTTCTGGGACCAAGGTATGATTTTCTCGCCAAATGCCTCATCTGTCCCTTTAAATTAAATTATATCCAAATTGAAGTAGCAGAGTAGGTCTAAGAGTAAGAATATCATACAGTCTAGTAACCTAATTTCGTGGAAACCTATTATTCGTGGATTTCCGGAAACGATTAATAATTTACATGAGCGACCTCCACGTTAGTTTGTTTTGATAAACATGGGTTTTCTGTACAATATCAGCTAGTAGAATGAATCCAGTAGTTTCAAGCAAGGTACAATGTATTAATGTATACTTTGACAAATACAAAATGGCGGATTTCACTTATTACCAAACGTCACCATTTTTTATCGGCCGAATTTCATTATAATCCCAATCGGTAATCGGAACTCCAAGTGTCGTCTGCTAGAATGTAGTCCAACGAATGAAGTCACGTGATCAACTAGCGGATTCTTGTGTCAGCAGAAAATTTCTATGGAACACAAAGTGGACCATATTCTTATGTTGTTTCAGTGACTTTTAGCAATAAATCACGCTACGTATCTTATTTTGTCAGTCACTATTTTTTTTAAAATCATGGTTCTTTGAAGGAATTGTCACTAGATATAATGAATTGATATTAAAGATAAATACTAAGAGAAGTTAATTATAACACCCGGTATCCATACAACGTGTTTTTCTAGACTTATTTATAGATCAAACATTGTACACGAAAATGGGTGATGCATTCTGCCGCCGTTGCCGAGTTGGTTGCTCATGAAATATGGGTCAAAGTGAAGGATTCATAAAGAAAATCGAAATAAACCAATTCTAATTATTTTGTTGAATATCTGAGGAAACATCTATGACATAAAAAAAAAAATTTTGTTTTTTTAATTTTGACGAAATTCGGTGTTGAATCCACGAAAATAGGTTACACCACTGTATAATACCAAATGGCTTTATTATATGTTTATTATACCTAGTGATTATTATGTTCATGAATGTAAATGTCATTCTTGAAAAAAATGTCTCATTAAATTACAGTTAGTTAGTTTGTGTTTACTTTGTTGTAGAAAGATATTAACATTCGACCGTATTAGCACATTTGCTGCAGTTTGTCACGTACGCCATGAGCATCCTGTCGTCTGCTAGAAAAATAGTCAACAAAATTACACCAGGACAGAGCTAAATCTATCCTAATCGAATCTAACCAAATTTCAATCTTTAAGTCAGAGAAATTGTAACATACAAAGACTGCAAAAAATAATATTTATTGCCTTTGGTTGACGATTAGGCATAAGGAAGTAAACAAGAAGAGAAAATTTAAAGTCTACACATGCTGATATTTATTATCAACAACAGTCAATTACACGTATCTTCTACAAACCTCGGCTCTCATTAAAGCTTCGACTCGAGGGTCCAAATGATGTAGTCTAGGAACTGGTTCCGTCTGAAATGAATACTGTTTGAGTTCTCCTCGTATTGTAGAATAAGCATCTTCTCCGCTTTCTGGAGATCTCTCCACCGAGGTCGCCATGATGGAAAGTAGTTGGGAGTAATTATTTTAATTCATGAAATGGTATTTGTTTACATTTGAAAAGATTCGAATTCCATTGGTGAAAATTGTGTATTTTTAGAAATGAATCAGTCAATGAAAACAGACAACAGTAAATCCAAATTGATCAGTTTTAGATCGATTTCATGTGAAATGAGTATTTCTTTTATCCGATCAAATTTTACACAATGATTTCCCATAAAGTAGATCAAGGAAGGCAGACAACTCACTTATTACTACTGGTTTCCAGACCGCAAGTCATTTCGAGCACCTGTTGAATTTCTGTGCGGCTACAATTACGCTACGCCCCATTTTGCACGTTTTCCCGTGTTTCATATGTTATGGAAGTATCTTTTTTCAAGCGTGAGATTAGATATCTGTGAGATTTCAGTACCGAATGCCGTATTGTGCACAAGCAAGTTTCCACATAATCAAATGACCAATGGCACTATTTATGCAATCTCTTACCAAACACTAAATCAAATAAATTAATATAATATAGCCTAATGTTAATGATAGGGGGAGGGGAGTGGAGGGTAGTTGGGGTTAATCTGAAAAAAAAAGGCTAGTATACGCCCACTATAGAGACTTTGTTATAAGATAAGAACATTTGGCAGGACGGAAACAATCACAAGTATGAAATATTAAAACCTTTAGTCATACACTTCTGACTGGCATTTTGGGTTTTCAATACGACAATTAATCATTTGTTAATGGGACCTGGAATATTAAGTGGTCATATTAGTATGCCCAGAAATAATTGGGCCAACTAGCCCAAGAACATTTTTGGACCAAATTACGCGGCCCGACAGAAATGAGCGTAGCCGTACTGTGCAAGGACTATATCCCTATAAAGCTGCGAAAACATGACTTTGTGTATGTAAGCGTAACTCAAACTGAAGCTCAAACTCAAAACGTGATTACATGTGTCCGTATTCGGTGATAAACAAAACTACCAATGTACAAAGGATCTGTAAGCGCAACAAATAGCTCAGTTGTCGATTTTTTGCGTTTGCGGACAGTTGGCAATTAAAGTGCCAAAAGGGGCCAGGTAGGTAGATGACAATTAGTTAACGTTCGCTTCTAACGGGATGAGTCCTCTTTATACTGTGGGAGATTTCCCTTTCTTTCTTTGGTTCCTAACGCAATCCTACGCGGTTACAATTACAGAGGCTCAAACTCAAGCTCAACGTGATGTCCGTATTTCTAATACGATTCAGTAAAAACGTCAATTATACAAACCAGGATAGGAAAATACCACAAAGTAATGGCAATATAACGGAGATTCTCCCTTTTTGGAACCTTATTAGCCGTTCACAGAGTCAAGAAATCGCTCTGTATCTGCTCTGGTCCGTATTTATACGCCCACATGAAATGTGGAGCGTATATTGCCGTCACCCATGTCCATCGGTCCGTCCGTCCGGACGGTCCGTCCACAATTGCTCAAAACACTCTTCAAGGCACAATTCTTGACTGATTTCGACTTGTAATCACCAAAGGATGAACCTTGTTGAAAATCAGACGAATCGAAAAATATTTACTATGAGTTATTACCCTTGTTCTTGGAACGCTCGTAAACACTCTAGAAGATGCAATTCATGACGGATTTTGATGAAACTTGTGTGAGTGTTTGTTATCGCCCAAGGATAAACCCTAACGAAAATCAGAAAAATCGAAAAATATTTAGTATGAGTTATTGCCATTGTTCTTGAAAACTCGCTCAATTTGTAGCTCGTAAAAACTCTAGAAGGCATGATTCTTGCCGGATTTTGACAAAGCTTGGTTTTATTATTCAGTGCCGCGCTGAAGATTGAATATTTGTCTTCTAGAGTTTTCACGAGCTAAATATTGAACACGTTTTCTCGCCCTAAAGAATTCGAAAGAAGTGTATTCAAACTGAAGATGGAATATTTCGAATACTGGTAATTGTTACTTTATTGCTAAATATTTTTATTCAAAATCAAAGTTGATGGTGAGCGTATAATACCTTGCTTGGCAAGCTATCTTTTATTCTGTTTGCAGTTTATGGTTGCTATTACATGTGTACGCAAACTCAAACGCAAACTCATACTCAAACGCTTGCATATTCAATAAAAAAGGACCAATAATATCCAAATCCTTGGCGAATACAATTTTCTTCTCTCATGGGTCCTCAAACTCAAACTCAACACTTCCGAATGCGTAACTGATGACTTGTGAGTGATTTTTTGCATATGTGATGGCTACGGACACCTGACAAGGTGCCAAAGTCGGGATCCCCTTTATGACATCATTTCTGTGGGGGGGTCTTGGCCAAGGCTGGATAATCGTAAAATAATTTACGTCTTGTTAACCTATGCTACATTTTTCTCTTTTTTTCACTTGCGTTATCTGCCCTTGTATAAACAATTCGCTTACTACGCGAATTTGTCAAAAAGTTTATAAAAACTGATTTTTTTCACCGAGATAAGCTATATTCAAATGCAAAAACTATAAAATCTGTAAAGGTTGTGGTACATGTCATTTCTAATTTGAACTGAAAATGTCAATGTAAGACAGAACTACATTTTGGCCTTATTACTCATTATTTTTTTATAAATGCGCTAATTGGTTATTGCCAAAGAAGATAAGCTTGCCAGATTAAACAGAACGTCTTACCTTTTACAATGAAGGATTGTCCGCCTACAAACGGCTGGTTTTCATTTCGTTAACACTTCGTTGCCTCACTTTATTACTGATTATTCATTGCGAGTAATAATTATACTCTACCTGTATCGTGGACTTACATTAAATGTACATGTAGCATAGTTTCGGATAGGCCTACACTGTCTATAGACACAAGCCTATAGTGTCACTGTCAGTGTCGGTATTCTTGAATACAATATTGTGGATAACAGTTAGCATTTTTTTTTTGCTCTAATGATGGATGGATAGATTTTAACCGAAACAAATAATGGCTTCGAAGTGTAGGAAGTTTGTTCCTAATATTTTTAATAAGACTAAATGCCAGACTTGTTTTGGTGCCAAGGAGATCCATTCTGCTGAGGCATTGGAAAATAACAAGGTAAGTTATTGACTAATTATGATTAAGGTACAATTACAATTGTTAATGATTAACCATGACAGCATGGACTGGTATGCATTTAAGAAAAAATATTTACCATATCATAGACCTACATATTCATTACTAATAGTATGGTACTCTCGTATAAGTATAGCTCTGTTACAAGTAGTAACGAAAATGGATGTTTGCTATATAATTTTTTGTAGAAAATTCCATATCAGTACATCTAGATCTAATTAAGAAAGCTAAAGTCTCATGCCACATGTAAAATCAATGTGATTCCTCTCCTGGTTCTGAGACAGGAAACAACCATTTATTTTTTACCGAGGTGATAGATTGATCTTATTAATTTCTTCACCACACATCAAATTGTGGTAGGATTATTCATGACATCTTCTTCAATAACCAGATTTAATATCTAGTGGTCAAGCACGAAAAATATTTGAAGACTGATCTTAATAAGCTTATGTAAATTGCTTTATTATCACACAAATCTACTCTGATAGCAAATACCTTTTTTCAGATAGCAAATACCTTTTTTCACTTCCAATAAATGATTTTTAGTATGACATATCCTACAACAGGATTGCACATTTACAGGAACATATTATCCAAAATGACTTTGATGTAAACTAATTAAGGTCGATAGTAAAGTCATTATTCATTGAATGATTCCAGAACACCTGTTGTATTCTCATTTATAATTTAAGATCCAGATGTTAATTTGTATATTAAATATTCATAATTGTTTTGAAAAGGTCAATCGATGTATAAGCTTACTTGTGTTATTACAACTTTATTATTCTTCTGACAAGAGAATGATCTTATGGTTTTCATAAAGAAAAGTACAATGCAAGTGATTTATCCACTGAAATAGTTAAGAAAACTAAGCCTGAGCTTATATTTCCACTTTAAATTCTACAATGCCACTTCTCTTGTAGGCTTGTTCCTGTGTAGAAAAGCATGATTTATTGAACATGTAATATTTTTAAATACCGGTACATGATTGTATTTATGACAACCTGTGAGATAGGCCCTTAATTACATTATTAGATTATACTATTCTATTCAAGCTATTATAATGAATAAAATAATATCAAGAGGTGTTATAATGATACTAACTGACACCACCATCCTTCATAATTAAATTACAGACGAGGTCCTTAACTTGGTTAATTAATACCCCTGTTGATACCCAAACATAATACAAGAAATTTTAGCAGATTTAACAGCTTTGTTGTGAGCTTACTGTAAAAAATTGAACTGGTCTAGGAAGCTTACTTGGGTATTGCAATATGGTTAGGTCATTTTATGTTGCAATATTAGATTTTAATAAGTTATGTAGTTTAGTTCAAGTACATTATTCATTGTACATTATGCATTGAATTGGTATGATAGGGCAATATACCGGTACTGGTATGTCATATTTAGTATTTTTTGTTACCGGTACCGGTATGTCATATTTAGTATTTTTTTTTACCGTACCGGTTTGTCATATTTAGTAATTTTTGTAACTAGTATGTCATATTTAGCAGTTTTTGTTACTTACTAGTATGTCATATATAGTAGTTTTTGTAACTAGTATGTCATATTTAGTAGTTTTTGTTACTAGTATGTCATATATAGTAGTTTTTGTAACTAGTATGTCATATTTAGTAGTTTTTGTAACTAGTATGTCATATTTAGCAGTTTTTGTTACTAGTATGTCATATATAGTAGTTTTTGTAACTAGTATGTCATATGTAGTAGTTTTTGTAACTAGTATGTCATATTTAGCAGTTTTTGTTACTAGTATGTCATATATAGTAGTTTTTGTTACTAGTATGTCATATTTAGTAGTTTTTGTTACTAGTATGTCATATTTAGTAGTTTTTGTTACTAGTATGTCATATTTAATAGTTTTTGTAACTAGTATGTCATATTTAGTAGTTTTTGTAACTAGTATGTCATATATAGTAGTTTTTGTAACTAGTATGTCATATTTAGTAGTTTTTGTTACTAGTATGTCATATTTAGTAATTTTTGTAACTAGTATGTCATATTTAATAGTTTTTGTAACTAGTATGTCATATTTAGTAGTTTTTGTTACTAGTATGTCATATTTAGCAGTTTTTGTAACTAGTATGTCATATTTAGTAATTTTTGTAACTAGTATGTCATATTTAATAGTTTTTGTAACTAGTATGTCATATTTAGTAGTTTTTGTAACTAGTAGTATGTCATATTTAATAGTTTTTGTAACTAGTATGTCATATTTAGTAGTTTTTGTTACTAGTATGTCATATTTAATAGTTTTTGTAACTAGTATGTCATATTTAGCAGTTTTTGTTACTTACTAGTATGTCATATATAGTAGTTTTTGTAACTAGTATGTCATATTTAGTAGTTTTTGTTACCGGTATGTAATAGTTAATAGTTTTTGTTATCGGTACAAATGTCATATTTTGGAGATCAGGACCCTTTACTTGGTGTCGAAGTCTTGCATTGTAAGCATTGTGATTTAGTTGTATTTTTGACAGCAACATTAAATTGGCCTTAGGAGTTCAAAGTCAAATTTATGTTGTGAAGAATTGGATTTATCTCAATTTTCTAACATGTCAGGATTATGGCTTTTTCTATGGAACAAATGTCTTAATAGACTGTCCATTTATAGACTAGGTTGACTTATTCAAAGTCAGTTTCATATAGGTTTTATTAGAAACCTAGCAGTTTTACTAGTTATAATTGGAAGACTAAAATATACTGGTTATAAGTAGATTATGAAATTGATCTGTAAATCTGTTATTAATTCTGAGAGTTGGCATTGAAACTAACCAATACTTCAATTATGTCGCTACTTTTTCAGTCTGTGCAAAATATACAGACATTTATGAACATTGTATAAGCTTTGAAATTTTTGTTGTAAATTATGACTTTGTTTGTAACATGGCGTGCTGATTCTTCCAAACACAAGAAAAGGCTAGGTGATTCAGCTTGACATTCCTTTCAAATAACCTGTATATAGAGATGAAATTGTATAATAATATTCATTTGATATTTTTTAACTGTAAAATGTTCATTGCAGATTTGTTTAAAAGTTATATCAGCTGAATCTAAATTGGCTGTTATAATGATTGATAATGAGTAGTATGAATGTGTATAGTATGATATAATTCTTACCTAACACTCTATTATATAATATTACCTACATTCAAATAGTACATTATCATTTATTATACTCAGTAGTATTATATTAAGAAATATGTCTTAACTAGTCTTAGGTTAGATAATACTGATTTTTACTTCTTGGGTATCTTTGATGACTGAAATATTTACATTGATACTCAAACAATTACATAATAGTTCATTGGTGACGAAATATTTGATTTTTTTAAAACCAGTCTTTAAAGCCTTGGTCAAAACAAGCCTTAGCGCTAGAGTCAAGAATGTCCTAGGGTCTTGACCTCTAACACTGTTTCTAGGATATCCTAGCATTAAGATCCTTACTAGAATACATGGCCTGGAAATTATTCTGGTAAAGCTATGATTTTTAGAAAGTTAATGGAACACAGTAGCAATCTAAAAGTTGCTTATAGTGCCACTTTACATTTTGATGAGACATTGTGTGGACCCTATTTTATTTTGTCAATATTAAAGCTTACCCCTGTATATTTTTCTAATAGTAATTTTTGGGCGTATTTATGTATTGGTAATAAAATCTGAACAATCTTTCAATATATATAATAGTATTGAATAAGACTCAATAATAGTGTGTTGGGACTGTTTCTGTGTAATAATGATTATGGTCTAATGAGTTTGTATAGGGAGATAGTTCTAAAGTTATAATCTTTAAAGGGAAAGAGACACATTTGATAATGTACACAAAAATGGTTGTGCTTCATTATTGATATTTAATCCTTTCAATGAGTTTAATTTTGATACCCTCTAGTTGCATGGTGGCATAGAAACTATTATTAGTATTAAGCAACCTACAAGGACTTGTATCTCCAGCTTGATACAATCTGTCTGTTCTTAGTCGGTTGATAGGTTATAATGATTATCATATCTGCCCCAGGGACCACTTGACTACTCTTAATGTGTATAAGGTATTAGAAAATATTGAAATGCTATTTTATAAATTGGTTAATAATCATGGCATTAAACACAGCATTATCTTTAAACTTATAGAATGAGGTTTCACTGTTTTACTATCTTGGATCCAAAAAGTATTTTTCTTATTTAATCTTATGCTTTTAAAAAAGAATAATTCAACATTGATTTTCTGCTTATGAAGCTAAAAATATTATATTAGATTTACATAGATTTACAGCCTAAAGCTCTGAAAATTTGTCTGTGTGATAGTATGATCTGCAGACTAGATAGAAATATAAGTTTACTTAAATTCTGTTGATATTACCAGAAGTCTTTTATTTCTGAATCTGTTTCATGTAAAAATTAACCTCAGATTTTAAAAGGTCAAAGTTAATCAAGGTAAAAATAAACAAAAGTTTTATTTTGTATATTAAAAGCAGGTTGACCTATGTTAATTATGACAGTATTTATAAACAAAGTCTGTATATTAGTATATCATGATATTTGTCTGATATACATTGACCTTTGGGTCATCTCATAATCAGTACTCCTATTCATTAAGCAACTGTGGGCTACAAAGTAAAAGTAAAACTGACTTGAATAAGGCATTGTTATAATTAACCCAAACCCCAGCTTAACTATATGCAGTTGCTTAGCAATGGAAGAGAAAAACATCATAAAATAACATAAGGTGTTCTGCATGTGTAAGCCAGCATTGCCTAATCAACATGAGTCAGTCTTACAAAGATGATTTCCAATGTATGTTCACTAAATGCACTGCTGATTTTGAAACTTTAGTATTATCCTTAGCAGAGGATTATTTTCAGCATTGAGATTGCTTTGAAAAATTTGATGATCTTTGTAAAAAGCTATAATAATACCAAATTCAAACATTCATTTTGAGAAAGAAGAATTCATAAGTGCCCCTTTCATGAAATTAAAATTTTCAAATGTGTATTTATTAGGCTGGTTTAATCTTTAGATCTTAGTAAAATGATACATGTGAAACATGTCAAGAAACGTGTGTAAAACATAAATATCATGCTTGATAAAGTGCATGAACATGAATGTGCATCTGTTGTTAATAAAAACATGTTTTTTCATGACTTTACCTTTAATTCTACAATGAATCATTCTATTTATCAAATCCCTCTCTATTTCACACTATCAATTATAAAGACAAGATTTTCAACATGTTTTAAACATTATGATAACTAATTTCAAATTAGAATGCATGCAAAAAATCCTGCCTTGAATATTCAATTCTTCAAGTATATTGCCGTCACCCATGTCGGTCGGTTGGTCGGTCCGTCCATCCATCCGTCCACATTTGCTTGTAAACACCCTACAAGACACAAATCTTGACGGATTTTGACGAAACTTGCTGTGAGTGTTCGTAATCACCCAAAGATGAACCCTACTGAAAATCAGGAAAATCGAAAAATATTTAGTATAAGTTATTGCCCTTGTTCTTGAAAACATGTTCAATTTTTAGCTCGTAAACACTCTAGAAGACACAATTCTTGATGGATTTTAATGAAACTTGGCATGAGTGTTTGTTATCAACCAAGGATGAACTATATTGACAATCGGAAGAATTGAAAAATATTTAGTATGAGTTATTGCCCTAGTTCTCGAAAACGCTTTCAAATTTAGCTCTTAAAAAAACACTAAAAGGCAGGATTTTTGCTGGATTTTGATAAAACTTGGTTTTATTATTCAGTCCCGCGCTGAAGATTGAATATTTGCCTTTCAGAGTTTTCACAAGCTAAAAATTGAACACGTTTTCAGGAACAAGGGCAATAACTCATACTCAATATTAGTCAGTATTGACTTAAAGAGTTCAAAAGAAGTCTATGACTGAAGGTTGAATATTTCATACTGGTGATTGTTACTGTACTGCTAAATATTTTTATTCAAAATCAAAGCTGCCAGTGGGCGTATATTACCTTGCCTGGCAAACTATCTTTACATGCACATGTAAAAAGCCCTCAAAACAATCAATATTTATTTTTTAACTGCGATCTGGAGAATTTTTCATTGGTTACAATTTGAGCTATTTAACATGATGTGATTTGATTACAACTATCATGTTCAACATGTTCATTGTATAATCTCTTCCTCTCTAATTATAGATTTACAATATATATTATATAGGGTATATTTGTTACAACAGGGTTAATCCCTTTTTCCCTTCCTGCAGTTAGTAAGTTTGTGTGATTAGTGTCATATTATTTAAAGGTTAAATTTACATGGCCATTTCGAATTCTTGTGGCACTTAAAAATGTTCTTTTGTTATGATAATAATATTTGACATATATAATTTAGAAATATTTATATGAAATTAAAAACACCAGATTTCTGAAAGTGGAAGTGTCACACCAATTTAATGACACATTTTAAAATATCTGCCAAAGAGTAGTGTTTATGAATTTATTATAGACTGATAAATTATTAACCATCCAGAGAGGGAGTCTATGATTTTATGAAGTTAAAACACATACTATCCCTATTGTTTTGTCTTTAAAATAAAGATATTATATTTAACATTATAGGGAAGATGCCCTGAGATGATATTGTATTTAAAATAAAACATGTATAAGATCTGTTATAAATCATATCTATTTTGACATTTATGGCTAAGTAAGAAGTTCTAAGAAGAATTTAAATAATATTTACTTGAGTCAAGTTGTTTTAAAATGTTAAGTTTGATATCAATTTTCTTGATAAACTTTGCTGGAAATGATCATTATAAAAACATGTGGCAATGTTTAATTCCTCCAATAAAGCATCTATTGTCCTAAGTTGTATCAGGTTAATTTAAGAATTTGATCATTATAATTTGCCTCTCTATAGATACAAAATAGTCAGGTAAACTGACTGACTGTGCAAAGAAAAAGAAAACAAGAATCGATCTAACTAGCAGAAACAAATTTATACATGAAATTCAATCTCATTCAAAACCATTTAAAACTCATGATAATGCCTAGTAATGATGATGCAGATAGAAAGTAAATATACCAGACATTTTATAACGATTTCTGCTTTATTCCCAATCAACACGAAACTGACATATAAACCTCTGAAATCCAATCAAAGAAAAATTAAATCAATAAACAAGTTTGTATTAATTTGATGTGATGTGAACATCTTGTTTGAATGGACTGTTGATGTTTAAAACTTTTTAATCAATAAGAAAAATCAATTGATTTACTTCTGGAATCAGTAAGATAGTGAGTGATGTAGATCTGAATCAATGGCTGAGTTAAAAACTATCATTCTGTGAGTTGATAGAGTGATAAATAAAAACTTTGAAATGATATCAGAGCATAAAAGGTATATATCCACTGAGGGTATATAAAATTTTAATCTAAATTTGACTTTTTGAAGGACACATGTATTGTAAAACAGTTAAGTTTTATGGTGAAAAATATTATGATCAGCTATCACATTATAATTTGCCATTTCATTCGGCCAGTAAAATAGTCATTAATTCTTGCAGACACAAACATATGTTTTTTATACCAAGTATTTTGTTCTAAGAGTTAAGTTTGATGATAAACTATGAGAAGTCAAACAGTAAGTTTATCTAAATTGTGATGATATAAAAGATAAAATATCTCCGAGTTCTTTTTGAGATCTTTCAAGTGTTTGATATCAGTTATGAAACTCAAATTTTGCGATTTTCCCTGAACTTTGAACTCAACAATTAATATGCCTACTTTTTACCAAATAGTTGTGGTGTGATGCAATTTCAACACAATCAAAAACATTGAGTAAAGCCAATTTTTTTGTAATCTAGATGATCAATTTTCTGAGAAAATAGACTTGTTCCCAGGAGCTGGTGGGTGTAAATAAGAAAGATGAGGTTAGTCGTCAATACACAAGTGAGTTTGTGTAATTAAAAATGTAGATTTGAACCAATACTCTTCAATTATAGATGTTGGATTCTTTTCATTTCAAAGACATCTATTTTATTTTCGGTAGATTTTGTAAAAAGATATTTTACTGTTTTTAGTTGAAAACTATAAGTTTAAAATGAAGAAAAACTATGAAATGAATTAATAATAGTGAAAAGTAGAAGTATGTTTATTTGACCAGTACTGACCAGCTAGAAATGTCAATTTCTTTCACTGGTGTCAATATCACACATTTCATTGATTTTATGGAAGGTTAAGTTTGTCACACTACATCTTGTTTATGGAATATTTCTCTAAAATATATATATATATATATAAGTTTGTCACTATACATCTTGTATATATATATAGAATTGATGACAACCCTAGTTACTTATATATTTTACAGTGAGTAAAGCAAGCACTTGTACTTTATCTTTATATATCATCTTTATAAGGTATATCATCCACTATCAGGCACATTTCTTTGTAAGCACCTATTGGATATCAGTCAGTCTAATGTAACTGATAAGTTTATACAACATGGCACAATTTTGTCAAAAAGAAAAAACACAGGCGGTTTGTGCTGAAATTGGGTTGTCACATTGACCATAATGGTTGGTATTGTATTTTACAAATTTTAGAAATGGGGGTCATTCAAAGTTGGTCAATCTATAAAGCTTTAATTTTGTGGAAAGATTTCCTATATCTATATATATATCAATATATCTCTTTGAAATATTATGGTCTTTAGCACTAACACTTTCAGAAATATGAAATTCAAAGGTTTATTATTGTTTTTAACTCACCTGACTGGCTGATTGGCAAATCTAATTCACCGTTTAGATTGAAGTACTGGAAGGTAAACAGAGAGAGTAGGATTCTTTTCATTCTAGTTTTTACACCTTAATGTTAAAACTACACACTTGTCCTCTTCTTACAATAAGTTTTGTAGGTTTTTGTACTATCTTATTGTCATTTAGAGGTTTATTCAGCTACTTGAGAGTTCATTTTATATTGTAAATTGTTTGTTGAATGGGTAAAGGCCTTGCTTCGTTTAAATTATTCACTGTTAAATTTTCCATATTTTGACCATTAAGTATATGAAAACGGATAAGTTCCAGCAATACTGTTTAACCATATGAAAATTACGATCTCAAATTTTGTATCTGATCAGTGCTATATTTAACTTCGAACAAAGCAGAAATAAACCTGTGAGCAATGAAATACACTTTTTCTTGACATAAAATGGAAATTTTGCCCTCCAGTATACTTAAAGGTTCTTTAGTTTTTAAACAGAAGTTTTTTTTGATTGATAGTGACTGATACCTGAGGCTAAAAAAACTTGATGTAAAGCCTGCTATTTTTGTTTTTTGGGCCATTTTAGGTTCAAATTGTACAGAAATAAAATAAACAACAAAGAATTCTAGAAATAGATCCTAGAAATAAGCTGGTCTGTTTTACAAGGCTGTCTTGTGTTGTATATTTTTATATGCCCACATGTGAACACAATTTTTAATGAAATTTGGTGTGATCATTTTATATTGATGAGATCTTGGACAAATTTGAATTTGACGAATTTTCAATGAACTGTTTTTTTAGTTATTGTCCTTAACTTACGAAAATGCATAAAAATTTGTTTGTGAACACAATTAAGACTACAGTTTGATCCGATTTAAATCAAATTCGTGTGATCATATGTAATCTTTCGATGGTTTTTGAGTTATAGTCCATGACGAAGGTAAAACTTCTCAAAATTTGTTTGTGAACACAATAGAGAGACTCCTGTTATCTTGGTGTAGTATAAAATGAACAATTCTTCAATTATCTGTAAAAATGTATCGTAATTTTTTTGTGAAAACTATAAAGAAATTAAAATCTTGACTTGAGAAAAATTTGGTGTGATAATCTATTACAATGAAATCTTGGTCCAGTTTGAATTTATTTGATTTTTCAATCAACGGATTTGAGTTATTGGTGACCACCCTTCATATTCTGAAAATGTATCATGGAAGTGGGCAACCACTTGTTTACAAGTTTAACCTCAAATTTTTATATGAATATAACCAAAAGTTTTGAAGTCTAGTTCAATGTAGATATGTGTTGAAATATATAATCTCTTGAAATCTAGAATTAAAGTAAAAATAGAATCAGTAATTTTATGCATGATTATATTATTATGTGGTGGTTTAAGAAATTCCTTTACAGCTTTCTGTGCCAATTCCAGAATTGAGATAGCCTTGCAAGTGAACATATATCATATATGCATACTAGAGTATTTTGCTGCGACCAAGTGACATAACATTTAACATACAGGTATTACTGATTACTTCCTGATATTGGTCATATCAGCATGTAAATAAAAAATTGATACTCCTTGTGCATTAAGTTCAAGTAACAGATAAAATATTTGAAATATACAACAACAGATGTAGCAGAGTGAAGTAATGAAAGCACTTCCGAAGGAATGACTGTAAGATTTGGAGAATTTGTGAATAAATGAAAAACAAGGAGTAAATATTGACTGTTGCCCAGTTAGTTGGTCTGTTGACCAAATGATTTTACTGTATATATAGTTAGAAGTTGTTAAGACCTTCTATATCCTTCCACATGGTCAACATAAAGAAAAAAAATCATGGAGAAGGCTTGTTCAATGGTCATTTTCGTTCTTGTAAACCTTGTTAATATCTCTTGATTAAAAAGATTAAAATAGTTCGGCCCTACACAAAGATATTTGTTTTCTTTTGTTAATTGTTAATTTTCTTCCATTCCTCTTCAGAATGATATTTGCCAATTTTCTTGAAAGACATCTTAGTAAATATAATCAAGAGTACTTCAAATTTGGCATTCAGACACACTTACTTCTAACATGGAGCAGATCTCAGTAAAGATCTCTGGTCATTCTCAAATTAAATATTCTTTGATAGGACAAGACCCACTGTGTTGGTGACAGATCCACAACATTTAAACGTTTTGATTGAAGGAGTAGACAAGTCTGTGCCACTGTCTGTGCAGGCAAATTTTCCTCAGATTTACAATGCATGTTGCTTTCAAATTTGATTTTAGAACAATAGAAGTAGGACATAAAATTTTACTTTCATTCTATTTATTCAGACAATGGCAGTCTTTCATCCCATTGTTTAATACTTGTTTATTTCTGAGACTGAGTTATGCAAATCATATTTGCCTGAATTTAACCAAGAAACAAATAAACAACACATTGCCGTAAACAGTGGGCAAAGGTGTTGAAAATTGTTTAAATTTCACACAAAAAGAATGGGATTGATGCTTTGTGAAAAACACAGAAAATAACTTGGTGACACACGACATGAAATAACTCCACTTAAAATTTAGTAAGGTTGAAGGTTGCTGACAGAAATGGGCCACGTGTTGTGAATTAAAAGAATAGTTTAGGAAATTGTTAAATGAATGAAGGAGAGATGAGAGGAAATGTTTTAAGTATGAACCACTTGATAGAAATAAGTACAAAGAGAGAGTTGACAGTATTAAAAGAATTACTTATTGTTTTATCATTATTTATAGAATGTTTTGGTTTATAAAGTACTACATCTACTGTCCATTATTTTGCCTTTTAAGTTTGAATTCCTGCTAAACAGGAAGCCAAATTTGGACAAATTTTAAACTTAGAATATAGCTCATTAATTCCACAAAACACTGGCATGCTCCAGATCTATTGATGAAGGATTATGATATATAATATATTTATTAATTATTAAAGATTACACAGTTTATTTTGGTCCTAGGTTTCTCTTTATGATTTCATCTTGTCTCTTCATTTGTTTGCTTTAACTTAGAAAGAAAAGCAGTTTTATAGTTTTAAATATTCCATTTATAACTTGATGTTTGTTTTTTAAATCAGTACACTGTAAAGATAGTTCTCAATTTTTTTCAACCAAATAATCTTACCTTCTTAAAAGAAAAATTCAAACTATTTTGGTAATTTTAAGCCAGAAACTTTCTTGAATTGAATTGAGTGACTTTAGCTAGTAAAGCTCAATTATTTTTTGGGGCATCTGATGTCCCTCTGCATCTGGGTATGTCAACTCAGCATTCCTTATTATAAGGGTAGTCCACAAAGCTAATATTGACTATGTTTATTTCTATTTATCTATCCATTGATAAAATTTGATTGTTTGATGACAGTGTTATTTCTGCAGACACATCATAATCTATGATTACTGTTCTTAAAATTACTAAAAGGCTTCAAAGGGACAGTAGCGCCATTTTTCAACTGATCGTGCCTTAGTCATAGAAACTGAAATTTTTCAGCTTTAATCAGTTATAATGTTCACAGCTCACCATCGAAATTTGAGCCTTCAAATCAATCCATGTCTGTTCAGATTTATCTACATTTAAAAGTTAAAAAGACGACTCGTCATTTTATGATACTCTGATATATATAGAAAAGACTTATATAGAAATACAGAGTAAAATTCCTAGTTTGAAATATTTTATGAGGAGTAATGCGATTTTTTAGATAAAAGATGTGTACATATGAAAATTGTTGTGTAAAAAAAAGTCTTATCTTGGTCTGATAATATGACCAAAGACTACTTTTAGCTGAGTTATGGCTTACATCTTTAATTACAGTGATAGTGATAAAATACAGTATGTGTGAGTACAGATCAAGGTTATAATGTAAAGAATTACTTGAATATATTAAAGATTGTATTTCTAGATAATCACTATCTTATTTTGATTAGTTTTGGTTTTGGATGTGTTCATGCAATATTGCAGAAACAATGGCGTGTGTAATTAAAAGGAAATTGGATAAGGCTTTTTGATGTACTTAAAATGAAACAGAAAACCTGATTCAATACCATCTTGACAACTCTTGTTCTATTCCAACTCTCCAACTCATTTTGATAAAATACAGATTGATTAATAAAGTTCAGGTATGAGATCAGCTCATTGATTATACTTCTGATCTATTATTTAAGGCCATCAGGTGTGAAAGGTCAAATTACAGGTCAGAGGTCATGGTCTCAGTTTATCAATAGATGAATAATAAGATACAAGGCCAATAAACCTGAAAATTTATTAAGTTAATTTATTGACCAAGAAAAAATAACCATAAAATGAAACCATCCTCTTTGTTTAAGACTTGTATTGTTTAGATGTATTTCAGTTGGAAAAGTGAATGAATTTAATAAAAATATTTTTATGAGATAGTTATAATATTGAACTTTCAGACACATCCTGTGTTAATGTCTACTTTATAACAAAATGCTATCTTGACTGTCATTAACCTGCATACAAAAATGAAAAGTTAGATTTCATGAAAAAATTACTGATGAGAACAAAATTTGATATGAGAAAATCCTAACTGGAGAGGTAGTTTCTCACAGAAATTGACACAAAGATGTTTTCAAAATTTGAATTTAAACTCAACAGCATTTGAATATGAAATGGTAGATTAATAAGGTATTGAATTGAGTTGTTCAGGTTCACTTATTTTTGGAAGAAAAAATTAGGTATAAAGTATTAAAGGGTTCTGAGGTTCATGTGATCAAGTCAAGAAGTCCATTTACATTTTATTCTAAATTAAGAATGGTGCAAAGTTTTGTTGTGTTAAAGGAGTCTGTGGATTAACTAGAGATTCACTGCCATTATTTTGTTCTGTCATAGTTGATAGGAGCTGTAACAACTTCTTTAACTCGATGGCTGCTAATTGTACCCAGCAAAACTCTTTTTTATCAGTCATACATGTCAACTTGATACAATTATCGATCTGATTCCCAGATGTTGGCTGTAGATGAATATCAAGGTGCTCTCAGAATCTGTCCAACTTAGAAATGATACCTTTGTTTTCACCATCAAATCCAAGTTTACAATTTTCTGTTACTTTGCTTTATATTATGTCAGATATTTGAATTATATCTCATTCAGAAAAACTTAGAGAATTAGTGTTGACATTGTGTAAGTTTGAAAGTTATTAGAATATGGTAGTATCTAATGTTGTAGTGCACATGATATATAGTAGAGAATATAATCCAGTAAAAACCTGTCCAGGAATTCATTAAGATGTTAGTCATCTTCAAGATGTATTCAGGTCAACCTAATTACCTCTTCTTACTTTGTTTACTATATCTTCTACTTAATAAGGTAAAATAAAGTAAACTTCTTTCTTTCTAGAGCACTGTATCAAAACAACTCTTTCATATCACATCACATCCTTTATGTAAGGTAAAGGCATTTCTTGGTTCTTCAGAAATTAGATTGAATATGTCAATGAAAAACTTTTTTGAAAATTAAAGGGTGAAAAGTGAATTTGTTCTGAGCCAGTATAAAAATCAATGTGTTTTCATGTGATTTCTTCAATGTTCAATAGTCAGAAGACACAAATGATAACCTACTTTAGCTGTACCCTAAACTTAATTCGAAAACTATATAAATCAATTTATTGTGGTTAAGGGTAAATGGCCTAAATTGTTGAAAAGTTTAGGGTCATATGATTGCAGACTGTTCTCTATAAAAAATATCGGTAAACTTCTATAATATCTCTCTACATGATTTATCTTTATTTCACTCTCATTTATAACTTAATTTTTTTTTCTTTCAGGCCAGTAGAAAGATATCAAAATGTGGATACTTGTTTGTGGCACCTGATTTTGACTTCAACAGTCCATTGGACAGATCTCGGGTAAGTGGCTTTTATTGAGTGGAAGGTAAAGGTGCAGGCCCACAAGCGATCGTTGGTGAAACTCTTGTCAAGAAATTAGTAGGCATCAAAAATCTCTGACTAAGACCACTTGTGTACCCACACCATAACTTAACAAAGAGAAAGACAAAGAGTAGGGTTATTTGAAGTATTTTTGACAGTTGAAGATGATTTGCCTTGCTTGTGACCCTCTCTGTGTAGAAAAAATTTATTAGAATGCATGATTTATGGGTATGATAAAGATTGGTTTCAGTTTTCTGCCAGATGAAAAGGAAGCTGTCTTTATATATCATGTGACATGATGACATGACGACACAATGACAAGATGTAATGACATAACAGAGTTGTTAATTTCTACTCTGACCCCATCAATTAAATATTTATTTTGGTTAGTATGATTTGGTCTATGATATAAGACTTTCAGATATTGTCTCATTCTGGAGTCACCGACTAACATGGAACAAAAATTTTTGTCTTCTGTATGCAAAATTTCTACTTTAAAGTGGATCATTCTAAACTTTTGACACAATGAATAAACATCCTTGGGTTAGATTTGTCAATGTGGCAATTTAAACTAACCACTATGAACTTCAGTTCTAAATTCTTCAACTTTGTAAAATCATGACTTGTATATGACTTCTTACATGCAATAAATATAATATACAGACTTGACAATACAATGGTTGTCCATAGCAAGAACTAAAAGGATACTGATCAGTCATCTGAAGCATCTGCATCTTTGCTTAATGATACTTTTGATTAAATCAGGTTCCAGATAACTGCAATTGTTGCTGCTTTATTACACAAATTTTATACAAAAAGCATAATGCTTGCAAATTAGAAACAAGATAAAAAAGAACGATAAAAACCTGTTTCCTGTTGACCATTCCAGAATTTCATAGTTTATATTGAGTAATTATGAAATTCAATGGGCAAATAAGTAGAGCAGAGCATGTCATGTTTTAAAAGCATAATAAAATACATAGTATGTAGCTTTAGATGTTGCTGAAAATTATTCTTTCTTTTGCTTGTACATTCACAACTTTTGGGACTGTGACTTTGAGAAATAATATGTTACCATTAGACATGCAAGAGTTCTTGTCATTAAACATGCAGTTATATGTTAAACCAAGTGTTTACCTATTTGTTATAGTATGTTATATGAAGCAGAACTAAAGAAAATGACAGGTTTAAGAAAGGTTGAAGTAGGTAAGATTATGTGAGTAATTTAGTGTAAGACAGTTTTCACTGGTTTCACTTACTTTGACGTGAATATTACAAGTCTCAAGGGATTTAGTCTTCAAAATTTACTACTTTACTTTTAACAGAGCTACGGTTTGAGTATTTAGTCTGTAACTTTAAATTCTACTAAAATCTGTTTAATCTGCTGCAAAAGTTTCTCATGTGAAGATAAAAGAACAATAATGGGTGAAATCTAATTAAAAAAGGATTTGATGGACTTTCACTAAGATTTTGTTAATGCTTAAAAGGGTGTAGTCGTACTATATATAAAATGTAATGTAGACATTGTAGTACATATTAAAACCTACTCAAAATACAAATCATGTATTTTTGACAGTTGAATGAGTATATGTACATGAATGCAATTCACCTGTAATGGCTTGTCTTGAAAGTAGCATACAGAAGAATACCAGGTTTGGTATTAAATCTTTCAAATCATATGACAACTGGACTTATGTGGCAGTTCTTTGAACATCTGATGTCAAACAATGAGTGAGATTGTCCACTCTACACATTTGTCTAACCAGAAATATATTTTGTATCCCCAGTTGTTCTCCACTTCATCAATGAGAAATTTCAAAATATGATGTTTATACTTTGTTGCCCCAAATATGTGTCAGAGTGATCAATGCATCTTTTAGATATTTTCTTTTTCTTAGAGAGAACCTCATTAGACCGTCCTTTGCAGGCATGCCCCTATATGCTTCCAAATTTGAAATTTCAATACTGAAAGTTGGCTCTCCCCCATAAGGCATTCAGGAGGCTAGCATTATTTCTGCATTTTGTATTGATTAAGATATTCAAACTAGTATTAGGACTAAGTGAAATCAAGTATTTAGAATTTGATTAAAAACTTATTAAAAATTGTAAAAAGGATGTATGAACACTAAGGTAGTGATTTGAACAATAAAAGATTAAGGGATTAAAGTGTTCCTAACGGATAAGCACAGGGTCATAGAAAGTTTAAACTCATTGAGATGGACTGTAGTTACAACTTACTGACCTCCTCTTATTTACATATTCAAATACTCCTTCAAATCTTATACTTGTCATCTTAATAGACGTAAGATAGTTTCTGATTAATGTTTGCAATGCAATTACAGGCATTTTCACTGCCAATTGTGTCTCCTATTATTCAATACTATTTAATATGGAAGGGTTTTTGGGTCAAAAGAAGATGCTCTGTTAAATTGTCTAATACTTATTATGATACCGTCAACTTTGTCATATTGCTTTAGTAGATTGTGATAAAACAAATGTGTTTGGTCATTTCCTCACTAATTACACGTTTACATATCATTTTGGTATTAATTATCCTTTTAAACATATCATTTTCGACATATCATTTTGGTATTATCATTTTACACATATCATTTTCGACATATCATTTTGGTATTATCATTTTAAGCATACCATTTTCTACATATCATTTTGGTATTATCATTTTAAACATATCATTTTCTACATATCATTTTGGTATTATCATTTTGGTACTATCATTTTAAGCATACCATTTTCTACATATCATTTTGGTATTATCATTTTAAACATATCATTTTCTACATATCATTTTGGTATTATCATTTTGGTACTATCATTTTAAGCATACCATTTTCTACATATCATTTTCTACATATCATTTTAAACATATCATTTTCTACATATCATTTTGGTATTATCATTTTAAGCATACCATTTTCTACATATCATTTTGGTATTATCATTTTAAACATATCATTTTCGACATATCATTTTGGTATTATCATTTTAAACATACCATTTTCTACATATCATTTTCTACATATCATTTTGATATTATCATTTTAAACATATCATTTTCTACATATCATTTTCAACATTTCTCTGCGCAATATGCAAATGAGGTCAAAAGGCGTGGCTTCCATAAAAAAAGTTTTCACACGCGGTAATACCTCACACGGAAAGATAACTCGGAATACATTTAGACCCAAAAACCCTTCCATAGAGCAGAGCTTTACTGCTGTTTGTTTTTTTTTGCTGAAAATGCAAAACTTGAACAATGAAAAGAAATGTAATTGAAGTGACGTTTTATTGATAAAAGTGAGTGAAAAAGAAATGTTGGACATCTTTTATTGAAGACTTTGATCCTGTGTCTTACTTTCTATTTATTTATTGGTTAAAATTCAACAAGAATTGTTGATTTACACGGCTATGCACACAACATATTGATCTAAATAATAAAACTAGGGGTGTGAAATTTGTGTGTTTTAAAATCCGCTATTGACATTTTTGAAATAATTGAACAGTTGTTTTATCATGTGTATATACATTTTTTGCTATGTTTCCAAAGTTCTGTATGGATTGTTTTCTGTGACTTAAACTAATTCTAAATGAATACTGACTTGTGATCTGTTTCAAAAGAAACAACTGTTTTGCTCAGCTTTTATGTATTGCACTATTGGTTATATGGTCTGATTATAAAATTATTAAACCAAACAAATGTTCACTTTTGGTCATTTTAGCCGAATTGGTCAAATTTTGAAATTCAAATAAGACTACAAATATAGCTACATTTTAGGTGTAAATATTCTTGCATTTTTAGAATTTTGTTTCCTTGTGATTGGGACCCAGTGTCTCTTTTATAGAATCTATAAGGCTATTGTATTATTAAGTTTCTGTAATAAATTATCACTACCAAAAGTCACCATTCTTCTCCCATTTCAGAGGTTTTGTTTGATATACAGAACTAAAAGCCAAGATGACCAGTTTCTGTTTTTGTATTTTCAGAGATGGCAGAGAAGATTTTTTGTGTTATATGATGATGCTGAACTCACATTCTCTGTTGATGATAATGTAAGTAGTATTTTATAAGCTTTTTAACTGAAAACTGTTATGAATTTACTGTGGTCTGATCTAGATCCTATATAATCCTTAAAGATGTCTTTGCTCATTTTCCTTGGTCAAATCATGCTTCATAGACATCCTTATCTAAACATGTTCTTGGATTTTTTGATCCCATTTCTTCTTTGTTCCCTTTATTTTCTGAATCTGAAGCTTTTTGAAATTGTAAACTGTGCATTCTTCGAGCCGCCATATTGTTGTTGTTGGGCGCATATTTGAACGATTTTTAACCAATCACGGATGTCCCTGGCTGTATACACTGGTTATTCGAAAAAAGACTGGACAGTTTTTTTTTTATCACAGTCACGCTATGGAAATCCTCGTTGTAATTAGTGGCTAATTTGGGACTTTAGAGACAAACCAGTATTTTTCCCATTCATTAGAATACCTCTACTTTCGATTGATATAAGTATTGGCCGTCCAATAATCGAATATATATATATATATATATAAATGAAAATAAGGGAAACTATCTTTAAATCTTTCAAAAACTCAATAACATTCCTTGAAGAGAAGAAGGGTATGGTACAGTTGGATTGATTTCTTAAGGTGCATATTGTTGCGATTATGAAAATTGTCACGAGATCTGTACGCAACTCACAACTCAGTTGCATGAGAGTTGGGTTTTAAACATATCTTTATTCACAACCATACACAACTGATAATCAATCACTACGGTGTGAGGGCAACTTTAGACAGCTTACAATCTAATGATATTATTAGTATGGTTATTTCGAGAAAATGTCATGATGATTTCTGATCTAAAGGTATATCTGACTGATGACCTTGTACCTAAGCCAGACAGGATTCTGGGGTATTTTTCCTATCAATAGTCATAATTCTACATTGTGAATTTGAATGATACACTGAACATTTTGTCATATTTTATGCTGTAAAGATATGGTTATAAGATTTTCAACCCTGTAATTGAAACAAAATGAGATATGTATTGAGAACTATAATACTAAATACTATAATGTAGTAATTGTTTAAAACATCAAGCCTATCTAGTTACAGAAGAAACATGGTTTCTGTTTTACCAGAATATCTAAAGAACTGTTTTACTGGGTAGTTTATAGTCATTATGTTATAAATAGTTGACTGGTTACTATTATACAAGGTCATTGAATTATAGCTGAACTGAAAATAGCTGGGCGTGACTTTTAAATATTAAAAAACTCTGTTTTTATAATCTACTGATAAGGTCCATCTTGAACTTATTTGACAGATTTTAACTTTTGAGGAGATAAGGTTGGCTTAATAGACCAGTTATCCCTATATTTTCAGTGACTAGTTTCGTTCGTTTTGGAACTCTTCAGACTGATGAACGCTCACTCGGTCAGAAACCTTCGTAGCAAAATAGCACGTACCCAAGTACAAGTCGACTTCTTCGAAACCTGCATCTCGCAGAATCTCGTACCGCCTTCCTTCAGACCTAGAATCTACTATGGGAACACCATATACCCTACCAACCTCGCGGAGTCCAAAAAATACTTCACTGGTAGCACACCCAATCGGCCTAATCGACCCAACAGAGGAACACCAAGGTACAATACCAACCGCAAGAGAACCCGTCCCAGATCACTATCTAGACAACGGATCCACACCAACCGTAACACCATCCACCGAATGGTCCAAGAAATTGTTCAAAACCTCAACATGGAAATCTTCTTCTAGACTTAGAAGTTATTAAATTCAAAAGGAATAACCTCTCCAAACTGGAAAGAAATGCACTCGGCAAGCTCAAGAACAACCCTGACATCATTATCAAAAAAGCCGACAAAGGCTCCGCTGTTGTACTCCTAAATAAAACTGCCTACATCGCAGAAGCTCATAGACAACTCTCAAATCGACACTTTTACACATCACTAGATACGGACCCCACTCTGGAATTCAACACTGAAATCACCAACCTCATAACTAAAATATACCAATCAGGACAAATCAGCGAGAAACTCCTGAAAGGCCTCATAGTAGACAACCCCAAACCAGGTCGCTTTTACCTCCTACCCAAAATTCACAAAAACTTGGAACCTCAAGGTCCCTGACAGACCCATCATCAGTGGCAACGGGACCCCAACTCAATTCATTAGCAGCTTCATTGATGAACATATCAAAGAGTCCATTCCCCTCTACCCCAGCTATATTAGAGATACAACCCACTTTATTTGAAAATTGGAATCTGTTGACCTCTCTTCAGAGACAGACATCATCCTCTTGACTATGGATGTTACCTCCCTTTACACCAACATCCCCAATGAAGAAGGCTTAAGAGCAGTAGCCAAAAGTATCCACTCCAATAAACCCAACTGGAGAATCAACCCTCTACATTTATTAGCATTACTCAAACTAGTCCTCACCAAAAACAACTTCGTTTTTAACAATAAACACTACCTACAAACCGGGGGCACCAGTATGGGCACAAAAGTTGCGCCCAGCTTTGCTTGCATCTTCCTCAGCGAGCTTGAACAGGAAATGTTAGATCAAATGCCCTAAAAACCTTTTGTTTACGTCTCATATATAAACGACATCTTCATCATCTGGACTCATGGAATGCCCAAAGTACAGGACTTCCTCCAACGGATGAACGCCTACCACAACACCATCAAGTTCACCGCCGAGCACTCAACAGATAGAGTTTCTTTCCTTGACACCTGGGTTGTTTACAATAAACACACTAATAAACTCTCCGACCTGTTCTGCAAACCGACAGACACCCATTCGTACCTCTCGTACACCTTGTGTCACCCACCCCATATCAAAACGAAGGGACCACACAGTCAATTCCTCAGACTTAAACGTATCTGCTCTAACCCTGTCGACTATAACAAACACGCAGACAATCTGGTACAATATTACCTCAAACGAGGATATCCCAAAGATACAATCCTATCCAATAAATCCAAAGCCGATACCATACAACGAAGCACGTTGCTCAACAAAACCAAAACACCATTCGGTCCTTATCAGCAAAATCTTCAGAGATAACTGGCACATCCTTTCCAGTTCTAACGACAGCAACAAAGCTTTTCCCAAACCCTACCTAACAGCCTACAGAAGGAACCCTTCTCTCAACGATCTCCTAACCTCAGCCACCATCAGAAACCTCGCTCCAAGGCCTCAAGTTAGTGGTAAAACATACAACTACTTAGATGCTGAATGTAACCTCTCCCATTGTCAATTCTGCAAAACACTTAATCTTAAAAAAACCTTCCGCTCCACCAACACTGGCAAATCCTACAACAGTCCCAAAGATTGGACTTGCACTAGCAGAAACGTTATATACCTCCTTACCTGCAACGTTTGTCAGAAACAATATGTTGGCGAGACTAAACGACAATTTCGCATCAGGCTGAAAGAACACTTTGCTGATATCAAACACAGCAGAGACACCCCCGTCTCCGCCCACTTCCATCAACCGAGCCATTCTAGTCGAAACGTCGACTACCAGATCATCAAACAATTAGACACCAACCCGGATTTGTCACAATCAACAACCATCAGGCGCTCCAGCGAACTCCACTGGATCATTAGATTGAAAACTTTCCAACCTCATGGAATCAATGACAAAATCTGAACTCGGGTACCCCCACCTTTCTTGTTTTCTAGATTTTAACTTTTGATTATACTGATTACATCAAAATTGTGTTTAAAACAAATTTTTTAGAGATGTATTTTTTGCAGTGATTCTGACCTGAATTAATGGTGGTCAAGGTGGACTTCTATAATTGTTATTGACCACAATTCACAGTTCATATTGATATTTTTAGTTAAGGAATCCATCTTTGCTTATTTGAGTAACAGACCTTTCCAAAACTTAGTTTGTAGCTGCAAATATATGAAGGCTAACACATCCTGTATTCCTTGATATCCAAAGACCTTGAATTGAACAGTCAGATTGTTTATTAGTCATATTATAAGTGACAGTTGAAATATGACGTCAATGATAGAAACAATCTAGTTAATAACCCAATAATTGTTGGTATAATAACTAACGTCTATCTTCTGATTGGTCAGTTAGATCAGGTACAAGGTGAGATAAATTAAGTTGATATTAAAGCGTTATCAATCACAAATAGTTAAATTAATCTGGTTTTATAAGCAATATATCAACCTTGATAATGTACTTAATATGTCTTTCTGATTAACACCTGAATGAAAGGTGTTAATAATAACTAGGTCTCACTGACGTCAAAGGTCATTTTGTTTATTTTATATTTTAAGATAAAAAAAGTGCTGGTTTTGCATGCAGTGTAACATTTCAACAACAGTTTATGATCTAGATTAAATTGAAACTCTGTAAAAATAGTTGTCATCATTACATTGCACTAATGTTTAATTTTCACTTTGTGCTGTTACATCAGATGATATGAATTCTGATAATTAATATTGCACTTATATTAACACTTTAATGAGAGGGCAATATCATTACATTGGTTTGCTGACATCAGCTTTAATTATGCCTATCATTGGCTCTCATTTTCCTTTTACTCTCTGGATGTTAATTATTTGCTTTAGTTAATTGTCTAGGCATTCACACATCAAAAGGTGATTTGATATGGTGTTATTATCAAAAAGATATTTTGTTGTTTTTCAATAATCTACAAACGCATCCAGATGTTAAATAATTTATGCATGTGTTAACTTTTGTAAACAGTAAAAAGTACTATGATATGACCTATCCTTGAAATTTTATCAAATATGCACCTTTTTTGTGCTGAAATGTTTGTTCTATTTTCATCCAGTCACATGAAAATAAAAAATAAATCCATAGTATAACTGATTACTTTAATAACAAAAATATTTCAAAACAATATTCATGTGTCGTCATCAGATGAAATTACTCCTCAAGGTTTGGCAAGGTATCTTGATTTAAGATCAAAGTGTGTCAAAATGTACCTTGCGAGCTATGTAAGAAATCAGATTACATGCAGTTGTCTTGTATGAGACATACACACCTGTTCTTTCTTATTACGCCAACTTAACTATCCAAATTTCTTATTAGATATACATTTGAAATAAACAAAATTGTTATTCTTTTCTGCTTCGTCAGTTTTCTATCCCGAATCTATCAAGGCCTAATTTGTCATTATTTAACTTGACGTACTGTACGTCAGATCTTAAAGATTGACCATACTTTAATGACATCAGTAAAAAAAACAACAAATTATACAGGACACAGAATAAGCTAATTAATTTGTTTGTTTGTGAGAAAAGTGCTTGTTTTAAGAATAGACAAAAACATCAGCCGTAAGCTTTCATTGGTATTGTCCAAATAGAAGAAATTTCAAGAGACATTAACTGTAGACTTTTTAAAGGCAGATAAACTTGTCTAGTTTAGATCTAATTTGTACTCGGGTTTTAACAATAACTTATTGTTTCCAAGCACATTTGACATATACTACTGGTTTTGTTTACATGCATTAATATATCTCTGATGAGATTTGACTTTTTGATTACCTTAATCATTGATAAGAAATAATTTAAAAAATGACTTACATTAAAAAATGACTTACAGGAAAAGCCAATCTATTTTTCTGTTATTAAAGCATAAAATTCTTATTTCAACATTCTAAACCTAGATGTACATTATATTTGAACTGGCATGTTGAAAGTTATAATTCCTTGCAATTATGCTTGATTCCAATTTAAAACAGAAGAAACAGAATTTTCATTTCAAGGTCATTTCTAAATATAAACAGCTATGGTATTTTGTTGAAATCTTATAGTAAACCTAGCCATAGGGGATCAAGTAATAAAATATTTTATGGTCAAATGAGTTGTTATTTTTGATTATTGACCATCCTATTTATAATTTATTAGTTAAAGGGAATTTCACCTACATATTAGATTTCGAATTTTGTCACTAAGTAGCACTAAAGAGAATAGTTAATCTCTTTAAATATCACAGCAGCTTTAACGGGAAAAAAAAAA
Source organism: Lottia gigantea (assembly GCF_000327385.1). Lineage (NCBI taxonomy): Eukaryota > Metazoa > Mollusca > Gastropoda > Lottiidae > Lottia > Lottia gigantea. The sequence continues at coordinate 771,708 of NW_008710013.1, read as the reverse complement.
ACCCTAGCTCAAATGGGAATTAGAATTAACAGGAAGACACCAATTCAACATATATATACTCCTGTTAAAACACACTAGTTAATGAATTTTCTACGACTACATGTATGTGTTTTGTCCCTGCTCTGTGTTCATCCAAACTTCTTGTCATAGAAACCATCTGAGTTGTATGAAACTTATGCCTATGTGGATTGATATGTTTCAATAAGGGTTATTAAATAATGATGCCTCAGACAAGTTTGAAGTTGATAATATTTAAGGCTTAATGGTTATTGTCCTTGATTAAATCAAAACCTGCCATATCAGTTCGTCGGCATGATATATACATGGGTTTTCATCCAAATATGATTATATGAATTTTTTGTACCTAGTCTACTTAGCCTGAAGAATCTCAACTCAATACAGCCTTCACAAACTGTTACATCAGTCTGTCCTAATACTCCTCTATTCCCAGCTTACAAATCTTGTAGTTGACTCTTCATTTTATAGTTCAAAGTTTCATCAATTTGTTTGACAAAGAACTCTTAGATTCTCTTAGCATGTAATTAAGTACAGAAAAACCAAAGTATATTGAAAAGAGACATAAAGAACTTTGGTGCAATTTTTATTGTGATGAAATAATTGTTGGCCAACATAAAAAAATACCGGTTAATATATTTGATAAACTCAGACTTTAATTCTTAGCAATTCTATTCATTTCAGTGAATAAAGGAGATGGTTTAGCCAAGTAATGTTCATTGGATATTGTTTATTTCAGATTAATACAGTACCTCAGGAAGTTATTGATATGAATAAATGTGTTGATGTAATAGATGCTGAAAAATCTACATCCCATCCCAATGCTATTGGTGTTGTAACTCCAGAAAAAACTCACTTTATTAAAGGAGAATCTAAGGAAGAATCACAATGGTAAGTGATATTTCTTATTCATGATTCAATCACTCCAAATAATATATAACATTTTTGTTCATATGGTGGCAACAACAGAGGAAAAGGGCGAAGTTCAATCAAGGAATTGTTCTCTGCAAGGCTTATAAGGATATCACCTACATATTTCTATATTTTGTTTCCTTAGGGTATATCTTAGGGTATCTTGTAAATTCCCTTTCTTACACATCAATTTTATAACCACAAGAAAACTTTCACATATCCACAAAATGGTGAAAATCTTCTCACAGATTATAGAATTCATTCACGAGCTTACTTAATAACTGTCACCTATTCAATATTGGGTTGTAAAAAACATACATTGATGTATGGGGGATTGTCAAAGAAAACAAAATGCAAGTGCATAGAAAACATTGAATGATAAATTACTATTGACTTAATGCATATAATTATACAATGAACGCCTACAGTCCACAATTCTAAACCTCGTACAATGTATTATTAAAGCTGACTTGAAACGCTGGTGAGTAAACCAATATACATTTTCATTGAAAAGAAATTAGGTTACGTCATTTACTTTTCATCTAACATCTTGATTGTTACAACTTAACACCCACTTTGATCAGAAATTGTGAAGAATTTTAGAATTATATGAAAAATATATATGGGAGTTCAGGATTACAATATCAGTTCTACAAACTTTCTAGCACAGGTTTAAGAAGGTTGGATTGGTTCGTGTAGTAAAAGAAACAAGAAAACATCTGATAAATCTCCTACATAATAAAATAATATGCGCTTAGGTTAAGATAACCAACATGTCAGCATGTTTTTTGTTATTTTCTAATTCTGCCAGTCATTTGTCATCCATGTGCTAAAATATTTTTGTTAGTGAATAAAAATTTTCACCTTCAAAAATGTCATTTATACCATAGATGTGTTGAAATATTTGCCAGTTTTACTCATATATATCTTTACCTTTGAATAATATTCTGAACTTCTACAATCTTTCTGCTATGTGAAACATTGTTTTTTTAAACTTTTGTTATACATCTATGTTACTGGCTATAATATTGTTTTATACTGTGAATTATTTTCAACGAGACTTGTAGGTTATATACAATGTTTAAAATGCATGAACTGCATTTTTAATCCTAGCTCTTTTCTATAAAGAATAAATGTTAGGGTATGATTATTAACGTAAAAAACATACTACTGCTAGTAATCTCTTGTCAACTGTCATGTAGTAGTAAAGATACTACTGCACCGTTTTAAACTAGTAGTCTGTATAATGAGATAGATGTCAAATTTATACAATGTATTAATGCTTAAAGTATAAGATACGCATGACCTATTTTAAATATGAATATTATCTATCATAGTGGTTAGCGGTTAGGTGTGGGTATCCGCATTTTTCTGATTTCATTCTGAAAAAAAAAACAGGTGTGTACATATTACGTCTTACTTATTTGTTTGTTTTTTGCAATAATTAACAAGTATTTAGGTCAGTTAAAGGTGAAATAAAGGTAAAACTCCTACTATGAGGTAGATATACAAGATAAGGAAGGAGGGCCTAAATTAAAGGTCATTAGAAATGGGTGTAGTCTAATTTGTCTTGCGTATGTTTTCTCATTGATAGTTAGGTACTAATGAATCTGACCTCAAGTCATGTGACCTTGATTACTCACTGACCATTTCCTAATATGGTTATTATAGGATATCAAATAAGTATGTGAAAGATCAGTTATTTATTTTAGTTATATTCATTACGTTAAATTTGTTTTTTCGCTATTTTCAGAATTACATGCATTCTGTATATTATATGTATTTTCATATTGTATAATCTTGCTTGGTATCAGCTGTTTATATTAATCTCTTTAACCTTAGACAAAAATCACTTCAAATATGGATTCATTATTTTAAAAGAAATTGATTTTCAACTGGGTCTGTGACTTTTATAATCCAACTTAATATTAATGTATTTTTAGCAGTAATTTTACAGTTGAAAATACTAGCTATACTATCTCTTCATCTATAGATCATACGTAATCGATCAAAGCTGTTATCTCTCTATATGATATATGCTATACATGATAGCTCTTTTGTTAAGTTGGCTTTTGAAATAAACTCGATGCAAATTCTGTAGGCATCAAGTTGGAGATATGAAAATAAAAAGTTCTTTCAGCACCATTTATTGAATATTTTGGTTGATGCATTCTTGTAAGTGTGTTTGACTATATATAAACTACTTCTACAATAGTTTATGATATGTGGTTTATGTATTCTTTCTTGATATATGCCTCTATCAGTGATAAGTGATGTTTTTAAAAGCTAATTGTTTATAATCTGTCATATTGACAATGTGGGAGATCTGTAATTTAATTATATCTGTATTATATTACACCTGTAATCAAAATAATCAAATACCCTATTATTATCTCCCTTTAACAACTCTTCAATAGAATCCCTTACTTCGTATTGTTCTAAATTATAGTGCTGAACTACGATTCTATCTCATTATATTCAAATAATGAAGAGAATCAAATAACAAAAAATATCATATAACACATAAAATAACTGTTTAGCTCGGAATAAAAACATTTCAATTATTTAAGCTGTACATTCTATATTAATTTACAGCAGCTGGTGAAACTTGACAAAACTTTCAAAACTTTCAAATTGCAACAGTATCAAGTGAAAGAAAATTGTATAATTTCATAAATAAAATCATAAAATTGTTGCAGTGTCCAGTTAACATCATTCAATTCATAAAATCCACAGCTGATATAAGATAGCAATCAAAGTTTGATAATGATGATATTGAATCTGACCATTTTGAGTAATTGAATACAACCAACTGAATATAATCAGTAGTCGGAGTTGAATTATTATACACAAGATTTCAGACATACGGTAATCTTTATTCAGCTTCTTTACATGTTGGCATGGATTTGATCTCGTCCAATTTGAAAAAATCCTATTATTCAATCCTGACTTGAAGTCCAAAATATGACATATTTTTTAAAATTCTCCCTAACTGTAAGATTGTAATCTGAAGTAAGTTGATTGACATGTTTTGTAAACTGAGGTGATGTTAGATTAGATCTGTATGCCCCAGGGATATCTCCTCCTGTAACATATCCCTTCTTGTATTGACCTCTTGGGTGCATCTCCTGATAACACCAACTGTAATTTATCCTTTTATTATATCTGAGCTTATTGATCTGACTTCTAGTTAAACAGATGACCTGCTAGATTATTCTCAGTATTGGTCACACTCTCCTGGCTCAGATTTTGAAATAACAACACCTGGCCAGTTTATAAATGAAAATACATTTCAACAGAAACTTTTGATATACAGACTTCTAATCTACTCACACCACAAAACAACGGAAACCATTCTTATGCCCATGAATGAAGCAAAGTTTTACCAGAATATAATTTAAGGTTAATACAACTATTTTTTAAAAAGGATTCGCAAACCTTCAATTTCATGTTTCTTAAAGAAAGTTGCAGTTTTTAGACACAGCTGTTCTAGTAGTATTAGGTGTTAAGGGTAGTTTTGGGATATTTATATTATTTCTATAATGGAACTCAAACTTTTTGACTACTGACCTAATAAGAAATAGATTAATGGTAAGATGTTTATAAAATAAGATTAATATATATGTTGATAAAAGCCTAGTATGGTGTGATTGTATGATTTATCATACCACCTAGTGTAATATGATTCAAGTTTATTTGATCAACACTTATCAACTTTATCTCTTCTTAAAGGGGGGCAGTATATGTTAATATACTTCAATGTTTGTATTCATTAAGTCATATGTATCATTGTGGGACAAATGAAAAAGATTGCATTGATATCATTAGTTGATTATTTACACTGATTATAACTGTAAGATTCTGGGAAAAATGAAAAAGATTTTAGATTCTATAGATTTTGTTATATTAATCAGTCTACCTAGGTTCTAAATACAAGTAATAATGGGGAATTTAAATTGCTGTTAAAGTTTGTTTGATTTCAGGATTATATGGCATTGAAGATGGATTTAGTTAAGTTAAATGGTTCTATGGTATAGTGATCTAGAGGTAATCTTCTCCATTGAGAAGAATTGCTTTGAGATACAGGGTGTGGTTTTAGGGTATCAGAATTAATCCCTCAGTTATAGATTTATATCTATATAACATTCAGATATACTAATCCCCTTCTTTTCTACATCAATGTTAGGAATGCCCTGGCATTTTCCAATATGTGAGACCTGACCGTGGAACCTTGTGTACTCTGGGACAGTCAGATAGCCTTAATTTGGGTAGTTATCCTTCGCACAATCAGATCTTATGTCAAAATGACTGCTCAATTTGAAAATTTTAACGCTTTTGGTATGAATTTAAAAAAAGGCATTAACATAAATTCGTCTATTGTCAATCCTCATATTTGAATTTTAACAGCCATCATACTAAACAAGTTTTATCATTCAGTTTGATTCATAAATGAAATAGGTCAAAGTATGACCTATTAAAACATTTAAATTTTCAGCCACTTCAACTTTTGAATTTTTATCAGTAGATATTTTTACTGAACTGACAGTTATATCACAGTCACACTTGTGAACTTTTGAATATTTTTTGCGAAACATTATTTAGACCAGCTTCTATTACAGCAATACCTGCCCATTTTGATTAAAAATATCTGATGTAATTATTATTAAAACTTAATAATGCACTATTACAGCTTTATGTTGGTTTTGCTATTTTTCAGAATTGGTATATTTTCATTTCACAGAATTGTTTGTTGCACGCATGGTGCACACATTATGTGTAATGTGACTCCCAATTGCTAATAGATGTATAGAATGAAAATGTTCCTACTTCCAATAAGTTTCAGTGTATTTGCTATAGACATCTTTAGGCTATTTCAAGTCAACTCATTCTGCACAGTTCTTGTTTTCAATATGTTATTGCTGGTAGAAGTAGGAATAAAAATATCCTACTAATTAATTTCATATTGAATTATCCTACTTTTTCCTTTTTATTTCTGTCATGATGGAACTTCACACCTATATTACGTGTAATAATATGTTGTATGTTTAACTAAGCTTTGTAATATATTTTATAATGTATATCAAAATGTTAAAATGTTGCATGTGGACAAGACATAAGTTATATTTTATATGACAAGGTGACATTCATTATTATTTATAACTCTGAAGATTGTATCATAAGTGAAATTATACATATTATATATACATATATTACATGTTTGTTGTCATGTAAGACACATAAACCTAAAAAAAATGATAATATTCTAAATATGGAAGACTATAAATTAAATACTTGCTTGTAGAAGCATTTGAATATGCTAATAAAGTCACACAACACACATCTATGCAATGCATATTATATTCACTGAAAATTATGCATGTCAAACAATAATTATATGTTAAAGAATATAATATTTTTTAATATGATAAACACAAAGGTTGAAACTGAAACCACATTGAAGCTAGAAGGTTATTCTTTTCTAACAGGAAACAAAATAAACACCAGTAATTCTTATAATGGTTTTACATTAATTGGAAAATCAACATCTTAGAATGACCTGGCTTTGCTAAATATATATACACCTCATAAGAGATATAGATAGCATTGAAGAATGATGTTACTTCCAGGGCTTATCAAAATTCAAATATGTCAAGTCATGATATATAACTGTATAATAGCTGTATTTGAGAAAGTTGGTAACACTGTGGAAAGTGATGACAGTGCTGCAGAAGGTCTTAGGTGATTTGTAGACTATTGTATGTTATATCTGTCTGATTTGTTTTAAGATTCTTTGTTTGTATATATTCCAGGTGGTTTGATGTACTGATACAATATCCACGAATAAATAAATCTATCATTAAACCACGACGTAAACCACCATTAAGTAACAAAGAAAATATTCAGGTAATATATTTAAGATTTCATGGTAATGCCAGGTTGTGGCAAATCAGGTTTTTGAATCCAAGAAGCCTTCAACCAACTAGTATTATAGGTAGGGGAGACGTGCAGTCTTATGTCTTATGTCAATTCAATTTTATGATGAATTCTATTTTAATAAAGATTACACAATTTAAATATTAAATAACTGATGTCTGATTTTTCAGCCCTCTACAAGCAGATTTGAAATTGAAAAAGTGAAAAATCAGTTGCCATCTTTTTCCACATATCGTGGTGTACGTAGTTTAAAACATAAATATGATAAAAACTATCAGGATGGTTTAAGAAAGAGCAGTAGTTTACATGATCTATCAACAGAAGATAAAGAATTAGGTGGGGACCTTGTCACTAGTAAATATCTCAGCTGCTCTGGTGATAACTTGAACTATTTTCGTAATTCTGATTCAGAGCATCCACTCAGCAGTCGTTCAGAAATTCTATCCAATCCAAATTATTCCAATCCATATTTTACAATTCCAAGAACTGTATGGCATCACTCTGGAAGAATTTCCAATAAATCTGTTTTGTCATCTACACCATACACCAGTACACCGACACCAAGCATCAATCTACAGAGCTCATTACACCGTGCAGCACAAGATGACAACAAATCAAGAAGTAAAAGTGTATCAGCCATTGAAAGGTCAAAAGTTCATCGTGAGCGATCAACAAGTCTGAAGGATTTTCCGACTACCTTATCCTTACCAAGAGATAATCATGACGATTCTTTAAGATCTGTTGTATCATCAGGAATAGATAACTCTCAATTAGACTCACCAAGAGATGATGATACTGAAAGCAATGAAACAGATGAATTGAAGGTAAATAGGGCCTTTTTAGTGCTATTTATTTCCTGTATCGTGTTAATGGAGATAAAGTAGACTATGTATATAATAATGGAAATATAACTTTTAATATAACATTTCATCAATACATTATGGTTTCAAGTTTTTTGTCTTGATTCAAATCATTTGATTGAAATTTGACTCTAGATAGCTACCTTTGTAATTATCTTTGTATTTTATTGCTTTCCCTTGCATCCAACAATCCAGCATCCATTTTTAATTACAGCTTGCTCTTTCCCAGCTAAATATCAATAATTTAATTTGTTGAGTATTTTTTCTTAAAGAACTATATGTTTTGATGGAAATTGAGTGAATGTTTTAACAGAATGTATTGAATTTCAATCACAAGACTAGAATTAGTTGTATTGTATAATAATTGTTAAAATGAAATGTAACCTGTATTTTAGATGGCACGAAGTACAGAATTAAATTCAGCTGGTCGTTCTAACACTAATGTTCAACCCCTCCCTGACCAATCCAATTCCATTTTTGAGGCAAGTATAAATAAACGTCCTTTGATATCTGTAAGAGCTCTAATTTTGAAAACTTAAATATCTATTGGAATTATAACATATGTTAAAAGCATGTCTTGTATCCACCCTTTGCACCCTGCTTGCATGCACCTTTGCAAATATTTATATAGTAATTCTGGTAGCATAGGTATAAAAGTAGAAAATGTTATTTGCCATGCTGGAAAGCAGTAATAAATGAGTCAATGAATTTTCATTTGTTAAATATTTGATATCATATATATTGTGCTATTAAATGTAAAGATATTCATCAAAATACCTAGAAGTACCCAGTACATTGAATACTTTGCGAAAGAATATTATAGCATTGTGATATATAGATATACAATGGCACTTTTCTATTGTTAGTTGCTGATGAAACTTGTTAAACATTTTGGGTATTTTCCAAAGATTATCTTTAGTAGCCCTTATATGATATCAGAAAGGAAAACATACATTGCATGTGAATGAGTTTTGTAATTTTAAGCATATGTGTGTTCTTACTATATAAAAACACTAGACATGTATTCCCAAATGGGTTCTAGCTTCTAGATCTTTATTTTAAAAAATCTCAGAAAAATTAAAATGGTATTATGATTGTAGGATTTGGTCTACATGAAGAAAGGGTGGTTGATCAAGCTGGGAAAATCAGAAAGGGTAATTATTTCTGTTCTGGATTTCTCATTTAAGAAAGGCATGCAACTGAAGTCTATTAAAAGGAATGAGATTGTGAATGTACCGGTTTTGGTGTTACCATCACTAGTTCATTTTCTAAGTGAATTGTGATAGTTTAGTAACTAATATAGAAGTGCATTTTGATGTTGAGTTGTCATGATTTATATTTCATAACAAAATTAATATATATCACTAACAACGATAACAATGTAATGGCAGACACGCTTATTATGAGAAAGCCAAGTAATGGAAACCTGTGACAGTGTTAAAAAGAGGGCAATGTGATTGATTAAATGGTATGATGTTGAATGTCGTCATATTCATGCCCAATAATGTTCAGACCAATTTGACAATACATTTTCCTATTTGATACACTACAGGATGTGAAGAAACATTGGTTTGTATTGGCTGGTAATTCATTACACTACTATAAAGATGCCAAGGCAGAAGACGCTAATAACCTGGATGGTAGAATTGATCTGTCCACTTGCTACGAAGTCTCAGAAGTTAATCTTCCTAGAAATTATGGTCTTAAAATTAAGGTAGGTTGTTTATGTTTGAAATAAGTCTAAAGCTGCCAAACCAGAAAACTACACAACTACAATTACAAAATTTAATTTGCTCAACAGCCCTAACTAGTAACTGATTTTATAGTTTTGGTCTTTAAATAAAAATGATCAATTCAAAGATTAAATCCTGTCTAGTAAGCATCATGATTGTTTACTGATATGATCTAAATGTGTTTTGTAGACAAGAAATGGAGAATATCAGCTGGCAGCTATGACTTCTGGGATTCGCAACAATTGGATGAAAGCTCTGAGATTATGTATGGACCTTCACAATTCTGGCGCCAAACAGAAATATGCTTCTTCTTTAACTGGTAAAGCTTTAATGGGTCTGACAACTCGAGCAGTGGATGATTTTGATGTCAACAGTGCTTCTGGCAACACTCAGGCTGTCACAAACCCTTCTGGTGAAACTGCATTTCAATTGGTTGGAAGACGAGATGCTAATAAAAGAGACTCACTTAAAAATGCAAGACGCCATCATTCTGATGTCAATCCTGGAAATGTCAGTAAAGTTCTGTCCGTCTCAGAATTTTGTGGTGCTTTGGATATACCTAATCTGAACATGTCATCTTCCTCTACAGTTAGTAATGACAGTCAAACAGGAACCGCTAGCTCTAGTAGAACCAGTTCTGTTTCTGAGGTAGGAGATGAGGACCGGACAAGATCCAAAGTTCCCCGCCATCATGGAAGCACCAGCAGTCAGGATTCATTATCCTGGTCACAATCTTCAGGATCTATCAGGAGATATGTAGAAGGTAGTGATGAGTTACAAGGTGATCATCCACGTAGATCCAAACAAAATATGTCGAATGATGTTAAGAGAGAAGAAGACAGAAGAGATAAGTTACACAGAGGGAAATCACCAAGTGCCAGAATTAAAGAAAAGTCTCGATCCTCTAAATCACCAAGACTTCATTCACCACCACCTGTTGAAGGATTTAGTTACAGTTTACCTGAACAACAAACATCTATTGGATCTGATGATGACATCACACAGGTAAAATATTTTAAAACTCTCTATGTTATCCAAAATAAGATAATACTGAAATCATCCATGTGAACACTTTGCATCATTGGTATAATAACAAATTATAAATGTGGATGTCTGACCTCTGATTGCAGGAATTATATCATGATGCTATGGAGACACCTGATGAAGTTGATGGTGGAGGAGAGAAAACTAAAGATGGTATGCTGGTAGAAATACTGGAGACTGAGGTATGTTGATAATTATTTTAGAAAGGTGCAAAACATGCAGTCACATTTTAGTCTTATTAAGATTAGACCAATCATTCACTTATTTTTATAAGCTTTTAATTTTGATATAGCCACTTCAGTTTGAGTCTATTGACAGCCCTCTTGAATGTTTGTCAAAATAACCTTTTTCAAAATGCCAGCGCTGGAGAAGGGTAGAAATTTGATTGGTCATCCAGTTAAGTCAAAAACAAAATAATGTTCATGAAGGCTGTCATTAGACACTAGCTAAAGTTGCTATGTTAAAAGTAAAACCTAATAGAAATAATTTACTTTCTGACTGATTTTAAATAACTCAATGCAAAACATACTGTGTATTTTTATGTAATTGTTAGAGGCTCAATGTAAAATATATTGTATTACATTTACTTACAGGTTGAATCATTAAAGGAAAGTTTGGACAATAAAGAAGAAGAATTAGTAAAAATGCAAGAAGCTAACCAAGATTTGAAAAATCGTCTTCAAACAGCTGATTCAGAGGTTTGTTGATTTTTCTCTTGCTGGTATGATATGTTACCATAAGTTATAAACTCGATTTTAAAGCTACTATAGACTACAATGAGTGAACCAACCCATTGAAGAACATGAAACAAAATATTGATTTGTAATTTGATCAGATTGAGGATTATATATGAATGATGATTGATTGAGATGAGAAGATTATGTGATAGAGAGTAGATTAGTAAGAACTAAAGAGGATTATAACAATCTGAAGATGGTACTATGAAAAATAAGTCAAAGACAAAGATGTTTGAGATGATTGTCCGCGCATTTGAACTTCTATCTGTGGAAGTTGAAGTCGGTGCAGAATGTATATGAAGATGTATCTTTGAATGTCAGTGAAGGTAAACCTATTTATAGAAATGTTTTGTTGTATTATAGGTGTCATCAGATAGATGGGGCAGTGGTAAACAACTGGAAGCTTCTCAGGTAAAGTAACCATACATTTATCTTTGATTATTATTATTTTATTATAATTTTACAGTAATGGTTTAAAAAAAAATTCCCATACTACTCCCCACAAAACTTGTCATTCATCTTAGCTCTCCAAACCCATTGATGACAGTGATGTACAATATGACTTGTTCTTCATTATCTTTTTTTTTTCTAGTTACAAGGAATGAAAAGACAGATGAAAGATTCCAAAGATGCTATACAAAGACAGAAAAATGAGATTGATAATTTAAAATCTAAATTAGATATGTCTGTTTCTAAACTTACTGGTACCGAGAAGGCATTGTCTGAGGCCCTGAAAGAACTGAAGCAAGAAAAAGAACGCTTCCTGAAGCTGACAAATGAATGGAATCGTAGAATAAGAACACTTGAAGGACAGTTGAAAGACACTTCATACAAATTAGAGCGTAACAAAGAAAATCTTGTCAGCAAAGAACGAGAGTGTCGTAGATTGGAATCAGATATGAAAGGTGCCCTGCAGAAAACTCGTGAATATGAACGTGAAATTTTGAAACTGAAAGCTGTTGAACATGAATATCGGGTTTTAAAAGAAAAATTTGATGATAAGGAACATGATATTGTGTCTTTACAAAGTCAGTTACGTGATCGTGAAACTCATTGTAAAAAACTGGAGTCTGAACTTGAAGAATTGGAAAAATCAAATTCTAATGAACAAGATGCTTTGGAAAATCATATAGAGGAACTCCAATCTAAATTGTGTGCTGCACATCAAAGACAAACCACAATGACTGACTCAATAACAAACAATATGGCAGGTATTTTGGATGAAAAGAATGATATAATCTCACAACTGGAAGAAAAACTTCGAGAACGAGAACGTAGAATTGGAGACATGACAGAGGAACTACAAGCAGAATTGAGTGAAAATGCTGACCTTAGTAACAATGTTGATATACTGCATGAAGAAAAACAGGAACTGATCCAAAAATTAGAGAGACTTCAAACTGTCCAATCCAAACTGATCAAACTGGAATCAGAAAATACTTCATTGAAGAAAATTATTGAGCAGTTGAAAAAAGAAAGTGGGAAATCAACTAGCAGTGCAGATGTGCATGAAAAAGAAAAGCTCCAGAAAACCATCCAAGATTTGAATCAACAAGTACAAACTCTACAACTACGGCTGATTGAGAAATTTGAAGTGATTGATCGTCAAACTGAATCAGTTCGTTCTTCAGGACATCTAGACAGCCAGGAATTACTCCATACTGTTTTACAAGTTGATTCAGAACTCAAAGATGTCAACTCCATGCTGCTCAGCTTACGGCAAAAATTTGATGCATATTTAGCTACTCAGCAAGGAGAAAATTTGACCAAAATAATTTCATTGGCAGATATGATTGAAGATATTGGGCGTAAATGTCAAGGAGTCCAGGATGTTTTACAAGAAGTTCCTGAGTCACCTCCAATGTCACCAGTTTCATCATCTTTACCAGAATACACTCATCATGTTACTGTAGACTCTAAATCTAACCCAGCAGAGATTCTCTCTGAATACAAGGGATTGAAAAATAAATTTGATTGTGCTGTGACAGAGTTGAAGAAACTTAGAAAAGAAGTTACAAATGTGTACAGTAATTATGATCAGTTAGAAAAAGATGATAGAATGATGAAATCTCAAGTTCGTGATATGGAAGAAGCTTACAAAACCCAACTGGAATCCATGATGTCACGAGTTGAATCTTTAACAAATAAATTAGACCAATTAAAGAATCCAGGTACACCCTCTAAAGCCAAGCCTAACAAAGCTTCTAGTCTAGATTTGTTTGGCCTTTCAAATCAAATAGAAAAACTTTTAGATGAATTAGACAGTAAGTTTGCTGAGGTTGAAAAGAACCTATCTGTGAATAATTCAACAAAACCAACTACAAAACAATCACGAATGTCTGTTTCATCCAATGAAATCATTGATCAGTTAAAAAATATGAAAGTACAACTAGATCACATTAATGCCAAATCTAAGGACATTTCCCAAGAGCTTACTCCTCAGAAAGGTAACAAACCTGAACGAAAACCAGAAGAACATCTACAAAAAAGAGTGTCGCAATATGTTCAGAAAATTGATTCTTTCACTACAAATTTAGAAAAAGTTGGTGGTGAATTCAATGATGATATGGTGAGAACAGACAGTTCTCGGCAAGAGGTGGCATTTGAAGATTGTCTGGGAGAAATCCGAGGTCGAATTATTGGAATCAGTGAACAGTTAGATGCCATTGATGATGATTCTTCTGAATCAGAGACAGAGGATGAAGATGAAACCACAATTGATGATGTTCGTGAAAAATTATCACATTTACTGGAATTCGTGGAAGAACATTCAAAATTGTCTTCATTTGATTGGAAAGTTTTAGATAAAATGACAAAACAACATTCAGCCATAATGAAACAGAAAACCTCCAAGCTAGAACCAGTATCTCAGGAAGATCGTTTAAGATTATTTGCTGATCGAGTCTCGTTAGAAGCTGTGGTTTTAGGTGAAATGGCCTCGCTGCTACAAAATAAATCCACTGAAAATACTTGCTCTAATCCTTTGTTGAGTGAAATTAACAATCTGAATAATTTAATTCTGGTTTTACATCAGCATCTTGACCTTGAAACACGACATTTAAACATTGATAACCATTCAGAAGATATTTTATCTTCTTACGCAGAGATTTTAGCTGAAAGAATTGTGTTAGAAAGTGAAGTAAGTGCTAGTGACAGTGCTGATTTAACAGAGTCCTCTAAGGGCCAAATGACAATGTTAGCTATGGAAAGTTTAACTCGATCACAAATTGATTCTCAAATTAACGAAGCAATAAATAAACCACTTATGGAACTAGAGTCTGTGTCATCACATATTGTGTCAAGAGCTTTAATTCAAGGGGAACTAACTTGTGCTTTACAGAAAGTGAAAAGTCGTGTAAACACATCTGTTGAAAAGTGTGGTTACCATCTTACCCAAAAACAATATGCATTCCAGGAATTGAAATCTCGTGAGTCTAATGTGTTAGATTTTTGTGAACAATATGAAAGCAAAATGGTAGAAATGTTATCATTAATTGTAGCAAGACAAGGTGATGAAATGACAATTGAACAAGGTCCAGTCAGTGTTCTAGAAGCTGTTTGTTCAGAGGTGTCCACAATAATTGAAAAACATATTCAAAAATATAAACATAGAGTGCGAACGGCTAGCGATACAAACACTGCACATAAATATGATACAATAGTGACTCAATTACGACGTGATCGGGAATCAGTTTTAAAATCTATCAAAGAACATCACAAACTATTTAAAAGTCAGTTGGATGAAGGAAAAGAGCTGGAAGATCCAGATATTTTGTTACAATCTTTAGACAGTACTATCAATAATTTTGGTGAAATTTTATCTCAAAAATCTATCATTTTGGCTAGTTCTATATATGTTTCTGAAATGTATGAAGCAAAAGATTTAAGTGTGTATGAAGCTGATGATTTTGATAATAATTCCGTGTCATCTACGTCAGATGTAGAAAGAGGTGTGCGATTCTTTTTAAGAAATCTCAGTGAACTATTAGAAAAGGAATCGATCAACAAACAAAATATTGTCTTTGAGATTCATAAAGTACATTCTGGTGGCAAAAATCAAGAAAAAATTGTGATATCCCTCCCTGATTTAGCTCACTACCCTAAACACTTGTCTCCCTATTCTGAAAATTTAGTCCGTGAGGCTGTCTTTCAAACCCAGTTGACTTATGTTATGTTAAAAATGAGGCTTGAACATGAACAAGAACTTGCACATCACAAGAAAACGCACAAATTAATCAAAAGTGAAAGTCAGGACTCTGAAATTGATTTTCAAACTGCTGTAGCCCCACTAGAGGATGTAATTGAGAGTAAATTTGATGACGAGACAGAAGTATTAAATATGTTTAGCCAACAAGTAGAAGCTTTACGCCAAGCTTTTACGACTCCTATGTCACCAGAAATTGAAGAAGAATTGCAGCAGTTGGAACATATGGTTGAACAAGAAATCATTGCTGCTCATGAACGACATGATGTACAGATTGAGGTCTTTAAACAGGTAAGTTTTATACTAGTATAGTTGTATATTAAATAAAGATCAATCTTATATTATATCATGACAACTATTTGCCTATTGTTAGACTGGTAAACAGAAAATCTTTTAGAGCATTAGAAAATTGACCTCATATTTGATATCAGTTAGTGTTATTCTTCTCAACGCATATGTTAATGGGTTCAGATAAATTTGAGAAAAGATCAATGCCAATAGGTTCTGACAATTTTTAAATTGAATGTTGCTATAATTACAGGAAGTAGGTAAGATAGAGAAGGTATGGGAATCTAGGGAGTATAATAGAGATGAATGTCGAGAGAGAATGGAAGATCTGGAAGAAGAATTAAACAGTATTAAATGTGAACATGAAGAAGAGGTTGAGAGGATGAAACAAGATGTTTTAACAGCAGTAGGAGCTATCAGAGCTAATGAAGAATTATCAGAAACTAATCTCACTGAAAAGGTTCAGAATCTTATCCATCAATTAGCTTCACAACGTAGAAATTATAAGGTAAGAAAGATGTTATATTTATGTGATGATATTTAATAAGCAAGACAAAAATTGATCTTCCAAGGTGAACGTCTTTGAATGGACAACCTATTTTGATCCAGACTGATTCCAAGTAGCTTCAAATATAGTTCTAATAATACTGTGTAAATTTTGAAACCTTTCTCTTACAAATAATTTCTTACGTCTATTCTATTATTTTATATGAAGAACTTATTTTTAAAAATCAAATATGGATGTATCAGCTCGATTGAAATCTTGTAATTGATGAAATTTGTTTGATGTTACAGTTGTTCCTGGAAGGGTTAAAGAGGAAACTGAACTCATTAGATAAGAACGATTTACTGAAGAAGATAGATGAACAACTTTTGAACATAAAAAAATCAGCATCTCAAGATGAGGTCAGTATATCTCATATATTGCTTATCGCTTTTTTCTCTATGTCGCCTGCAATATTAACAATTCTATTTTAAAATGATGATGACAATAGTTTGGAAGTGTCACAAGCTGCAAATCCATATTCCGTCTTCCAGTTTGTCAGGAACCAGGATCTGTTCTGTCTTTGACAGCACCTGGTATAACCTAACTTTGGCTTGTATATTTTGTTGTACTAGCTTGTGAATTTTGTATCATGCAGTACTGTTTTGATATGTTCATATCAAATCTCTAGAATCTTGGACTCAAAAATGGAATACTGTCTTGTATTTGATGACAATATTGATGGTTGTTTTTGTAGGATACATATTCTCTAACTAGTTCCACCTCTGAGTCTGATCTATCTCATACTGATGCTGTAGATGGTGGAGAGGAGATCAAACATCATGATATTAAACATCATAGAATTAAACCTGTAAGTATATTTTATAGTTATAGGTTAAAAAATAATTGGAAATATGAATTGTTTTTGACAGCTTCATTTGATAAGCTCCAAAGAACTCTCTTTAAATCACTGTGTAGGTAATATTAGTATGGTTTCTCTCTAGGAAAAGAATCGTAAATCTGAATTAGAAAAATTACGAAAAGAAAAAGAAGAAGCATTAGCTGAAGAAATGAGAAATACCAAAGCTGGTAAGAAATTTGTCAAGATATTATTTGGAATTTACTAATGTTAAAGCATGCTAGCAGTGCAAGGCAAACTCTCCATGATAAGTTTTGCGAGCTGTGGGCAATTTGAGTGCTATAGATGTTGATGATATCGCAAAATCTCTTCATGTACATTGGTCATCTCGTATTATAATTCATTCATTCATCTTATATTCTAGCCCTTGATGCAATGCGTAAAGCATATGAAGGAGAACTACAAGAAGAAAAAGATAAATTTAAAGAAGCCCTTATGACTATGTACACTGATGATTTTGTTGCTGAAATTAGAAAACAACACGAGTAAGTTCATTGAGAAATGTTATATAATCTGAGAAATGATCACAACATTAATTTTCTAAAATAATTTTATTGACTGTGCTACCAAAATCTATTCTTCATTATTTCTATGTCATCTGATTTGTGTTATATAATGTTCTATTTTATAGATAAGGTTGTGTTTTATATTCCCCATTGTTACACCTAACATGACTGGTTGTAATATACAAATATAATGATATTGCTGATTGTATTTTCAGGGCTGAGTTATGTAAATGCCAGGAAGAGCTAAAGCAAATGGAGTTCCATTATTCTAGTAAAACTGAAGATTGTAAGATATTGGAAGGGAAAATGAAACAGTTAAAGCAGGACTATGATGGTCATATATCACAACTTCTTGCCAGGTAGGGCGTATTGATATACCGGTGCATTTCACACTGGCACATGTCCCACAATTTTGATTCTTTGGGAACCACCACAATAAAAGTGGTATCAACCCTGATTCAGTAAGTAAACTGTTCTGCATCATTTTGTTGTTTTCAATTGAAAGATTTTCTAAAGCTTATATAGTTTTCAAAGACTGCTTTTCTGAGTGGACAACTAAATGCAAGGCAGTTCCTAACTTAATATACTATTGTCTTATGTATATTTTCAGTAATGATCAGTTGAACAAGTTGGTCAATGAAGAAGTAGAAGATTTGAAACAGTTTATTAAACACAAACCAAGTCGACTAGCACCAGGTAGTGCTACTGTAGAGGAAGAACTATATGATGCTCAGGTGGGTGAAAAATATGTTATATGTTCATTGAAGATTTCTCACTTTAAATATTTTTTTGAGCTTATGATCAAATGAAATTTTGAGTCATAAAGTTTAACTTGGTCAGTGTTATGGTATGTTTGTGAGGAACATAATGATATTCGCTTTATCAATTTACTTATTAGATAATAGAATCTTTTATATCCCAGTCAGTTTATACATACTATCTTTTTAGATTATGGTGAGAGTAAAAGATGCTGAATTACAGAAACTCAGATTACAAGTTAAAAATCATGAGAATAGTTTACATAGAATGATGGAGGTATGTATTTTATTTAATAAGATTTGTTTGAATGGCAGTATTTACACTCGTCTATTTGGAGCTCCTTAATTTTGCTTTTTAAAATATTAATTTTGCTTTAATTTTTGTGAAACTGAACCTTATATAAACTAATTGTTATGAAAGGTGCAGAATAAGTTGATTTAAATGCGAAGCAGAGCAGTTAATATTATTCAGATGTAGTTGACAAATGTTATACAATATCCTTAAAATCTTCTCTAGGAACAACGTCAAACAATGACAGAGAATTTAAGATTAATAAAAGAGAATCAGGAATTATCAGCTGAAAGTAAAAAATTAGATGGATTTAAAACAGGCAATAAAACAGATGATACTAACAGTAAACGCCCTGTCAGAAGAGGTAGGTACTAGAAAGAGTTTAGACCATGGTATTAATTGTTTGGCTTGAAAATTAGACAAGGTAAATCTGCAAATATTGCTCCCAATTTATAATTCGATGTATTTTATTCAGCACCATCATTTCATCAGAGAGCACGAAGTCCAAGTCCTACAGCAAGTTCAAAGAAAGAAGGTGAACATACAAGTCGTGAAGGTCATCGTAAACGTCATCTAGGACCTAGAGGTTAGTAAGATTCTATGGTTGTCACTTAGTTTCAGGTGATTTTCTAAATTATACATACTCTGATCTTGAAAGCCTCCAGCTACAACCATGGGTTGAGAACTTATATTAAATATGTTTTCCATCGGTTGAAGGAACAGTAATATATAATGAGTTTCTAGTTAAAGTAATAGGCGTTCATGTTCATGAATAAGAATAAGTCATTCAGGTCGAACTCGCCAGTCGTTTGTAAAGTTTGGTAAAAATGTAGTCAGTGTTATGCATTTGGTATTATTAATAGCATTGGCTGATATGATTTATTAATTTTGAATGAATAAGTAATAATTATATATTTGATGTAGATAGCTTAAGTGTAATTGTATGTTAATATGTTGTATATTTTTGTGCGTTCATCCAGCGCAACCTTTCTGAGACTTAATTTGCATGGCGGTTGGATACAGGTTTCTGCATAAAGCAGTTTTTCCTGGGCGGCAATTTAGGTTGATGATGGAAGTTGGTATTGTTGTCATAGTTATTGTGTTTAATAAAAGCATGGAGATTTCGACTCTTCATACCAAATAACTGTGTTAGTATTATTTGGGGATGGGATGGCCTGAAGCAGTAATGGAAGAGAAGAAACATCTTGACACATGCGATATGTTAGATTTTATGTGCCTTTCAAGTCTCTTCTAATAAATGATTTTAAAATTGGTCTAAAATTGTCTTAGGAGGAAGACCGTTTTTTTTTCTAACAGGAATGTTTGACTTTACATCCTCATGATTAACTTTGTTTGTTGATGGGAAATGAATAAAACTAATTTTGTGTTTTTCAGACATGAAAAGATCAAAAAGTACTCCATCTTTACCGTATGTGTTTGATGGTAAACAGTCAGACAGTAGTAAATCAGGTAGAGAACCCAGAACACCAAGATCTGTTAAGGCAGCTGCTGCTTCAAAACGATGAAACATGCCAGCTTGAATTAGAAATATATTGTTTTTGCATATTGTTTTCAGCCTTGAGATATTTAAGAGCAGGTGATTTTTCCATACAAATTATTGAAAACAACTGTTCAAGTGATATTTGGTACAATTTATGCATTTGATATATTTGATATACATTAAACCAAGTAAAAGTTCATCTCTCATTTATTAACATATCACTATCTATTATCTGGCATTGATATTTTCATCTGGATGTGTTTTGTATCAATCAAACATATCCCGTAATATACTATGTTTTATATTCATATCGGTGGTGTGTCATGTATTGTTTCAATTAACAAACCATTTCTCATTTGTTATTATGCAACTTAATCATTTGGAAAACTCTGATTGGTCAATTTCATTTTTATCTCTGTATTACATTTTTTTTTACTTATGATAATGTTGTTATTGACAAAAACTGAAACTACCTTTTTTCACACATTAAGATATACACATTCAAATGTTCAATACAAACTAATGAGACATACATGAGAACCACCCTCTATTGGTTGTGTTTCTCCTTCTATTTATTGTGATTATATTTTATTTTATCTGTACTTTAAACCAATGTGACATCCTAGTCCATCAAATACTGGTTGTGGTTTTAATACATCCTTTATTATTAGGTTTATGAACATGACTTACTGGTAATATGGCTCATGTAGAAAATATGTGAAAAGGAAATTAGCATAGATTATTCATTCATGCATGTAAGGTTTCTGATTTTTGTTTGAAAACCGATGAATACAACTATTTTTTGAGTTTTTGCAGTCTTTTTATAGCATTATATACACAATATTAACCTCATATCTTATACCTATATTTCACTTATTCTCTAGTTTATTAGAGAAACTCAATTTTTGTTGTGATTTTATATAGAATATTTATGTTCTAAACCTCTGTAACTGATAGATAGTTTGAAGAGCATAATAAAGTGAAATTATTATGAAATGATATATATTGTCATAATAAAAGTTTTAAAATGTAAAAGTTCAATGGGAGCCATGAGCTCAAATGATGAAAATTGTGTATGGATTTATTTTAAAAATGTTAATTTACAAGTGCACTAAATGTATGTCCAGGTCACATTATCTTATACACTGTTACACTGTTCATGTTGGTTACCATCAATGTTTTAATATTTAAGGAATGACCTGAACATTTTTTCAGTTTATCAATGTATAAACAGAAAAAAACCTTTATACATAAGTGTACACAGGTTTTTTCTGTTTATACATCGATAAACTGAAAAAATGTTCAGATCATTCCTTATAACTAAATCAACTGGAATACGTGTTTAAATGTTTATGTAATATAACAACAACTTAAGGCACTAAATTGGCGCTTAAATACAAAAGATTTTAACATAACGTTAATGAACTGATACTAAAAATATAGTGCATCGTGATTTAATTATATATTATTATCATACATGTATACAAATATATTTTGAATTTAAGAAATGCTGATCTTTTCTGGCTTTCAGGCACCATAATCAATCAGAATGGAATGATTACCATAAAATATCTTAATACAATGCTGCAAATCAAAACTATGCAATATTTTGGTGATAAAACTTGCTCAATTTATTGCATTCCATGCTTTAAGATTTTTAGCCGATATATTTAATTATTTATTTGTGTATCATCAAAGAGCTTCAATTTTTTAGTTTATAAATATTTATTTATTTATAACTTGTGTAAATTTCTATTTTCGGACTATTCTAAGTTTAACAACTTAACAATGTAGAATAGGTCTTGGTATAGTTTTTGATGACTATTATGTGCATTCTTGCCAAACCATACTACCTAATTACACTATCCAAATGTATTTAGTCAAAACTATTAGTTTTAGTTCATGTTATAAGATGCTATCCCTTATAACTTACATACTAGTGGCAGCAATTTTAGATTTCATTTAAGTAGGGCAATTATTATTTACTCATGATTGATCCAGGATTCAGAGTCACTTAACTTACACAATACAAACGATGTTTAAGGACTAAATATAAAGATTTGTAACAGTTCATTCTTATTTTTTTTTGATATGTTATATATCACAGTTATTATTATTAATAATCAACCAATGCTTTTCTAATCAATATTAAGTTTACTCTCTTAATTATATAATCTTTGTAATAAATTTTACCTCTATAGAAATGTGCATCAATATACTGATAGTAGGAGATGTGATTACCTCAAACTGTTAAATTGTTACAAAAACTGTTGCATAACATCGACTTCAGACCTTCAGTTGCATTACTTCCATTTCCCCATTTCTTTTATTCAATGCATGTACAAGAACTGTGTTAAGTTTATATTATTCAGTATATCACCTTACATGTTGTTAAATTTTATTTTATTAGCCTTTTAATATATTTTGTTATTGGTAGGGAGCATATTTGAAACATTTGTTTGCAGAAGTTAAATGTTTTAATAAGTAATAGTCAGTACTCAGTGATTATGTGCGTTTGTGTAAGTTTTCATTTCATATGAAATAAGAAACAGCTGAATGTAACAGTTTATTTTCTCAAAACAAAGAAAAAATGTTTCCTGCTGAGAAAATTAAAATCCACAGATTTTTTTTCCATTTTGAATTAGTTGAAAATGTTTTGTTACTAATATCATAAAACCCATGGTTGTATAAAATATCATATCCTAACTTTATCATTGCTATATACATAAATGTATTATTATCATTTACAATTTCTTGATATACATATTACTTATATTATTATATGTTTGACAAATAATAAAAAAATTATTACCAAGGTTTAGTGTTGTATATGTTGCAGAGTTATTTATATGTCCTGACATCCCCGGGCTTTGAAATTTTGGCCCCCCCTCCTCGGGCAATTTCTCCTGTATTGAACAAATTCAAATTTTTTTACGATGTAACGATGAAATATGTTTTTAGCTTTAGTTATCACCTTTGCCTCTGATATGTAGCACAACACAAGTTAGAGTGTTTGGAATACTTATTTGGATTGAGCCAGTTTTAATATGACGATGTTTCAATGAATTGTTTTAAGCTACTAGCCTTGAGCCAAATCAGCTCGTTACAATACAATCTATATTTTCCATCTGATTAGGCTAAAACTCGGTAGGTTTATGTGGATTGAAGTCTGGAAGTTTCTTTATACAAGCAATTGATTAAAACCAGGCAGTGTACAATTTCGAATAGATCATGTGACAACTAGCAGTTTTGTACACCAAACATTCATAGCAAAAGTCGATCTTTGTCTAACAAATAGATGCTCTTGAATCATTACCGATTTCCAAAGAATAACTGTGACTGTCTGCGGTGGCTTACGGATCTAGTTGACACTGTTTCGATGAACTTCTTTTGAGTTATTACCCTTGACTTAGTTTCAGATATGTCTACACAATATACAATATAAATTGCAACTAAGAAACTCTGATAGTCAACGCGTAGGGCGTTAACCTTCCTGTGTAGCAATATTGACATAGGTGATTAAGACACTTACCCAAGTTTCAAATCGGCATAAATTGGCCTATTTTTACCCGAGCTATTTAATTTTTGTTTTAAATGAAAGTTCAACATGTCCTATTTCAGTCGAAAGCCGAAAATTGGAATTATTTCAGATTGCCGAAAAAATACAATTACAATATTTTGTAGAGCAAGAGGAAAAAAGCCTTTAAAGTTGATTTCCGGAAGGAGAATGGAAATCAAACAATTTCAGTTCTTTGTACAATGCATTTCTAATTGCAGCTTTACATCGCTGATAGTTTCCAATGAAAGTTTGAAAGAGTTTTGGTTTTTACTCCCAACATGTGCAGCTGATTTGTAATCCAATGCCAAGATTCAGATGACCGCTACTTTGCCAATTCTGACCCTAGTGGTATAAAGATATACTTCCAGGTAGTTTTTTAACATGAACATTTTCTTTTTTTTTCTTTCACCTGTAAACATATTAAACTACATCCATCTAAATTCATCCAAATTGGTACAGTACCTCTTCAACATAGTGTTACGCAATTTCATTAACTGAAAAAGATCCAGTTTCGATAGGTCAAACGCACAATCTGTGCCTTTAAAACGTATGTTTTTTATACGCCCACATCTCTACATTTGCTTGTAAACGCTCTAAAAACTATATTTTTTGATTGAATCAAATGAAATTCGTGTATATCAAAAATCTTGAATATGCTATTACTCTCTTAGTTTTCAACCGATTTTGATGAAACTTAAAATGGAGGTTTACGATTCTTGTTGCTTACACGAAACTATCGCACCTCGAGCGATACCGTCGGCACCATTAATAAGGTTTTCTATCATTCCCATTTTCCAAATTCCTCTTGGGTTATCTTCGTCATGAACCAAAACGATATCACCCTCAGATGGTAAACTCAAACCAGTATGGGACAATCTATGGTTATGGTAATGCGAGTTTCTCAGTTCCACTAGGTACTCTTTCATCCATCTATTCCAGAAGTGATTCAAAACCATCTTAACGTGTTTCATCCTCTTACTTAGATCATCTTTAGGAATATTGAAATCATCATCATCATCATTTGGTAAAGGTCTGTCTGGTAGGCTTGCAATTCTATGACCACATATCAGGTGAGATGGGGTAAGCGGTTCTTCGATGTCTTCTGTCGAAATGAAAGATATCGGTCTAGAGTTCAATATCATTTCAACTTCTGTTATGGCTGTAAAGAGTTCGTCGTAAGTCATTCTCGCTCGAGCACATGTCTTTTTCAAACATCCCTTTACAGATCGTACCAGACGTTCATAAAAACCTCCCCACCAGGGAGCTTTGGCAAGAGTATAAATCCACTTCACGTTATGTTTAGTATAGTAGTTTTGGACCATCTTCTCCTTTAATATCTTAGTTATCTCCCGCTCCGCAGGTTTAAAGGTACTTGCGTTATCTGATACAAGAACAGATGGAAAAGATCTTCTGGCTGTAAATCGTCGGAAACTTCTCAGGAAGGCTTCTGGAGTTAGATCGGGAACAATCTCTAGATGTACAGCTCGGGTGACGCAACATGTGTAAAGAAACACCCAAACCTTTGAGTTCGTGTCATCAGCAGATTTGATGTACAGAGGCCCTAAATAGTCTAAACCAATGTAGGCAAATGCAGATGATTCAGATACTCTAAATTCGGGAAGGGGCGGTGTCGGTGGTGTCTGGTAGGGTTTAGCTCCGAATCGTTTACAGGGAATACAGGAATATACAATTCGCCTAACAAACTGTCTACCACGCGTGATCCAGAATCTCGATCGTAATTCTGCGAGTGTTGCTTTAACGCCATCGTGCATCACTGGCTGATGACAAACACGTACAATAAGAGTTGTAAACCAGTGTTCAGTGTCCAATAATATAGGGTATTTTGAAGAATAACTAAGTCCCAAATGATCTAAACGTCCACCACATCTTACTATCCCCGAATCGTCAACAAACGTGTTTAATTGGTGACACAACCTGTTGTAGTTCTTTCGATCATTTAATAGTTTCTGAACATCCCTTATCCACAAATTCTCAGACTGCTCAATATCGCTAATCGAAAGTTCGATGTCTAAACGACTAGTTTCACTGCGTTTCGATTTTAACAGTGAAACAAATTTAAGAACATACGCAGTGATTCTGAGGAGTTTATTCTTATCACTAAAGTCCTTACAGTCAATGATATTTTGAATTCCCACAAACTCATTTCCGACCACTAACGTAACCGAGTTTAATTGTTTCCGAAAACCAAGTTTCATCTCGCACAGGCAATCGTCTTCGAATACGTCTAGGTTCATATCGTCAAAACTTGTTTCTACTGCCTGTTAAGTCTTAAGCCAATCTGGTCCAAACCACCATAACGAGTTGGTAGCTAATTCACCTGGATTAATTCCCCTTGAAAGAATGTCTGCGGGATTATCCTGGCCTGGACAATGTTTCCAGCAAACTTCACTTTTTGGTATTAACGTTCGAATTTCATCTACACGGTTTTGGACAAACTGTTTCCATTCTTTATTAGGCTGTGTAATCCAAAACAGAGCAACCTTAGAATCGGAGTAACAGAACGAATTCAATAAATCGATTTCGGGATCAAGAGCAACTTTGATATTGTCAAGCAGCCTTGCTAACACGAGTGCGGATAACAATTCTAACCTAGGTATCGTCTGTTTAACAATTGGCGAGACTCTCGTTTTTGAAGCGACGAACCGAATATATGTCTCATTGACAGTAACAATTCGAATATATACTACAGCTCCGTATGCTGATTGAGAAGCATCAAAAAATCCAATAAGTTGGTACGAAACAGGATCATCGTAAACATCAAAAAGATAACATCTAGGTAAACATACTGGTTGCATGGAATATAAACCATCAACTAGACTGTCCCATTTTTTCTTGAATATTCCATCGAGAGGTGTGGCCCAGTCTCGCTGATCTTTGCAGAGTTCTTGAAATAATAGTTTGAACTGGATGATTACAGGTGATACAATTCCAACTGGATCGTAAAATTTTGAAGCAAGACTAATAACGTTCCGTTTTGTTGGTTCCAACGTCTTAGCTTCAGAAGCTATATACTGTATATCAAATATCAATTCATCTTTTCCATAGTCCCATCTGATACCTAGTATTTTCTGTTCACCATCAGAATCAGATGCAGTACCTGTTGTGTACGATCCAAGTGAGCTTCTTGAATAAGTCTCATCTTCTTCGAGCAATAATCGTAACTTCGATTTCAAATAAATGCTGTATGCATCATCTACGCTGTCGGATCCATATGTGACATCATCTACGTATATAGAGTTGAGGAATTTTCGAACAAATTCCGGATTTTCATTTTCGAATTTCTCCATATGATGTTTTATGGAAGCGTTCAGCAAAAACGGACTGGATGAGACGCCGAAAACTACCCTAGTAAATCTTAAGATATTAATCTTATGATCCCCTTCAATATCATCTATCCACAGGAACCTCAAACCATCCCTATCTCCATCTGCCATTCGTACCATAAGAAAAGCCTTTTCAATGTCCCCTGCTAACGCCACTCGATATGAACGAAATCACAGCATGATGTCCATTATTTTTTGGGTAAGAATTGGTCCGGTGTAGACACTATCATTTAATGACGGTCCGGCTGATCTAGCCGATGCATCATACATCAATTCTGAGCTTTGTCGTAGATTTATCTCTTCGTAATACAGGATGATGCGGAATATAGTGTATGTTGTCAATAGGTATTTTAGTTTCTTCAGACTCATGAACTACTTCGACTATCCCCTTCCTTATCTGATCTCTAATGACGTTATCATATTCTCGGAATATTTCGGGGTCGCGTTGAAGACGTTTGTAGATTTTGGAGACGCTTTAAACTCAATTCGTAATTATCCGGAAGCACGGGATGAGTCGTTTTCCATGGTAAATGGACTTCGTAGTAATTTTTCTTGAAGGTAATGGTTTCTAAGAATTCTTCGTAGACGGATTTGGACCCGATACCGATAGACTCCAAGTCCCAGAACTTCTTCAATTGACCAGTAAGACTTTCATCATAATTCACTGGGTAGATTTCCGACAATCGGTCCAGAGAGTACCCATCCGATTCGTGTGTGTATTGCTTGGGGACCATCCTTCCCCCGTAAGATCCTGCCAGTAACTAGATTCCAATAATGGTCGGAGCCTATCAGAATATCAATTTCTAGTCCGATTTCACCAGTGGTATAGTCAGCCAACCAAAGTCCGGATAAATGAACATATTTTCGATAAGCAGGTATAACAAACTGGTTCTGTAATGGGTCACAAATAAATGGTACCACGAAGGCTGTTAAACTCATATCAGTTCCACCGTCCGTCTTGATACACAAATCTACCAAATCAACCGTTTGCAAACCTTCTTCCTTTGATCCAAATGTTTTAATTCGAATGGTTTGTCGTCCGATGGATGGTAAGTTCAATGCATCTCTCAATCGTGTGGTAATGTACGATCTCTGGCTACCGCTATCCAATATGGCTCTCGAAGTCATGCCCATATTAGGATATTTAGGACTGTAGACATAAGGTTTGGCTGTTTGAAGAAGAACGGGAAAGGATGTACACACGCCAGTGTACATACATGCTACTGATGAATTATCATTTTTCTTTGAAGAGCTGTATCCGCCACTTTGTTGAGGTACAAACTGTCTAGCATCTTGCTTTAAGGTTGAATTCGACGAATGATAGGAATCGGGAGGTCTGTGCCGATCTGAATTTGGCGAAGTGGATGTACATATACTTATATGATGACGACTGCCACATTTCAAATATTTCATATTAGAAGGGCAATTTCTGGCAAGATGGTGCTTCTTTAAGCAGACAAAACAGCGCCCATAACGTCTCAACAAGTTCTTTCTTTCTTCAATGTTTGTCACTGTCTTACAGCTGGCAGATGGATGACTCATTCTACAATACGTGCAGGAGGGTCTATTGGAAAAATCATTCGTCAGTAAGGCTGTAGCCGTAGACACACTCTTGCTAGTGTTATTCAATCTTCTAGTCTGGTTCGGAGCAGAAAACTGTAAAGAACTGGTAATGATAGTAGACCTAGAAGCTCTCTCCCTAGATTCCAATTCCTTGCGAAAGATATCCAATAATTCATCCAATACCCAACTATCATTATGACTTTCTCGGCTAATGGTCAGGCGCATATCGTGAGGTAACTTGTTCATCAAAACTGAGGTTAGGAGACTTCCATATGTTTCTGAAGTTATTCCGAAGGACCCTAAACTTCTCACATTAGATTCTACCGTGTCATACAGTTGACGCAGTGCTTTAATATTCTGATTAGAAATGACAGGTTCTAAGCCCAATAACAATTCCATGTGTCGGTTAATAATTTTTTGTTTATTACCAAATCTGTGCTGGAGTATCGAGACTGCTTCGTCATAATTGGCGGCTGTGAGGGACAATCCGGAGATGGCATCAGAGGCAGATTTTTCTACAAGTGATATCAAATAGTTAAATTTATCTATCGCCGAAACAGAGGGATTGTTGTGTACTGAGGCCTGGAAGGAATCCCAAAATGTTTGCCATTTGCTGAGGTCGCCGTCAAATTTCCTTAAATCTAATTTAGAAAGCTTTAAACAAGGCTTATCTGGGACTGGGATGTGGGAATGTCATCTTTATTAGTATCTTTGGGTTGGTCAGGTCACTTTTTGGCTTAGGCCTAGACATGTTCATAGGATCATTTGACAAACTGGATTCTAATCTAGTTATTGTCAGTTGAATAATGTCCTTATATTCGTCTGACAATTCAATTTCTTGTTTATTCATAGTTAGGAAAACTTACAACTTCCGATAATTAGGTCTCGAACATCACGCCTGCACTCGATAGCTCAATAATGCAGACATGATAATCAAGACACAAAGAAAATAATAATCTAATAGATGGACTTGGAGTAGGAGTGGAGTATAAACCACGAATAAGGATCCTACAAAACTAGAGTGTTTGAAGGAATCAAATGAAATTCGGTATGTGCATACATATTCATGAAACGAGTTGATTTGGGCCTTGAGTATGTAAATAACCTTTAGAAGTACTAGAACTGCATGGAAATATCGCATAATCCATTTAAATACAGGGCCTACATCAAACTAGAAAATTCACTTCTATTTCTAAATAGGCTATACATATCTTTTCTATATCTCAATTAAAGACGAGTCGTCATTTAAATTACGAACGCGAATGATTTTGTACACACATGGATTTGAAGGCTCAAGTTTCGAAGGTAAATGAGCTTAAGCCTGCCTAGTTAAAAATATTCGTTTGGTTGGCTACGATTGGTCGAACGAATGGTGAACCTGACTGCTAATAACTGTTTATCAGTAAATGCAGATGGAATTCACTTATAACATATTGTAGAAAAACATCATAACTATAAGACAATTACCAAATGGAGCTGACATTATCGATAGGCAAACTATTAAATGATTTACCACAACTATCACTTTTTCAGGTTTAAAAAGAAAGTTGAAATTACCTCCCCTTAGATGAATTTTCTGTCATGAAGGTGAAAATCTTGTTTGTCAACATAGAACATGGCGTCTTCATCTGGTAAATATTTTTTTCTATATTTGTTCAACTGAGACGTAATACATTTTTTACCACGTAATAGTGGATTTTGATAAATTATAATTTGGTTAGATTCGAAAACCACAGACTCTTAATTTGATCCGAGTAACATTTATACACTCCAACCGACAGTCTAGACATTTCAGTATAATACACATTTTGAAAAACGGAAAATATATTGAGTAATTGACTCAATGACTAGCCTATTACGATTGAAATATCCGTAGACTTAATCGAAAAAAAACCAGATGAATAAATTAGTCAATAGAAATATAAATGAAAAAAAAAATCCCAAGGAGAAAAATATGTGAATTACATACTGTCACTGTCGATAATGTTGTTTGAGATTGAGAAAGTTGTCATTTATTTAATCTTTTAATTTGATCAAATATCTTGCAGAAACAGCAGATTATGTTGAATCAAATAAAGAAGATATTAAAATTGATAGTGTAGAATGTGTTACTAATGAAAGTGAAGATAACTCCACACCTGGTACACAAGAAAATGATCCTGGTGGATGTCTAACAGACACTGGTAAAATAGTTGTACAAGAAACAGGTACCAGTATAGACTTGATTTAAAGGATTTATGCCAAATTGCCCCTTTTACGTTGGAAATATTTCAGATACACTGTCATTATCGCATTCGTATCGATTTTACCGGAAAAAAATATTTTTATTTACCACTTTTTTTCATTTAAAAAGGCTAATTTAGCGCTTCTCAAATTATGCATATTTTCCACCACTACTCGGGAATCTTCGGTTGATGACGTCATACTAGACATATATTCTGATTCCGCCATTGAATCATAAGCAAAACGTTCACACAACTAAATGGTGAACTGTGTGGCATGACCAGTACTTACTCGTGAATTGGCTCATTGTCATCTATGGGTCCGTCAACTTCAACAAACTCCATTAGCGATACATCTAGAACATCTCTATAGAGACAATTCGCCCTGAACCTGGAATGTTGACAAATGCATGGCTGCATCTCCTCCAGAGCTTTATGTTCTTTGTCATTAACCTCTTTACAGCAAAGGCTCTCAAATGTTGTTGGCATTTCTCTACACAATCCACAAAGGCAGCTATTTAATAAGTAATATCTGTATTTCAACACGATGGCCACATTCAATCAATGTTTACGGAAATACAGACTGAGTCTGACGTCCAGACTAACCCCATCTACGTCGAAGCTGTACATAGACAAAGAGAGACTGGATGGTAGAGGCTACGTATTCACCTCAGTGACCTTTTCACCCGCACTGCCATATTAACACTGACGTTATGTGATGATAATAATAGGCCTACTACGGTCCGTAGATATATCCAATATGCTTATTTCTTTTTCATTTTCTTTTGAAATGGATATCAATGAGCTTCTGCAATGTTAATTATCATTGTTTTCAACCTGATAGTTTATGGTGACGACTGTTTAAACTCTATCCACTTACCATCTGTAGTACCGATTCGGGCGTTTGTAGAAAAAGAATCGGTTTCGTCATCTGAGAAATCGGAATTGTCAGAGCTTCCAGAGCTATCAGAATATTTTAGTACTAATCGTTTGTCTTCCACAAGCGGCTCAAACTGATATGGCTGGATATTTAGGTCGAAATCGTTGGATTCCATGGCAGTAATGAAAGTGAAAGATCGATGTATGCGAGGCTTCAACTATATAGACGGCAGGCTGCCAGTTTATCGAGTGTTGTCTATGACGTCATAGATCAACTGACTGCTAGCCTAATTAACTCTCAGCTGGAAAGCGACCAGAGTCAGAAATCTAAGGTTTTTGTCAAAAATATTGTTCTGGGAGACATTTTTAAGCCAATGATTATAGGTAAAAATCATTGTAATTAAGGGGAAATTTTATGTCTTGGCATAAATCCTTTAAGTTCTATATAATTATCACCTTCAAACTTCCTCTAATTGCACACTGCATGGTGTTGCCCCTGTTCATTCTAGATGAGATCTGATAAATCAATGTGTAAATTTGATTCAGCTTGTTCAGAACTTTATCTTAAGCTTATGTTCTTTCATGTAATTGTATTATGTTAACAAGTAAATTAAACCAGTGGAATTCTAAACAATTTTTCTGTTTTTGATTTTTCAGATAAAAGTAATGCTGAGAAAGTGGATTTTAAAATTATATATAATAAATCGAAATATGATGTTAGTTTTTCTTTAGATGAGACTATACATCAACTTAAACAACATGTACAAGGATTAACAGGTACTTCACTGTTACAGTAAAAATTACAGATAAAAGCACATTACTATACACATTTTGATTACAAATCATTTACAAGATATTTGTCTATAAGTATGTTGTGTATTGCTGTTATCCATACACATGTATTACTGTGTTTATCACATTAAATTAATTCAAAATTCTATTTTGTTCCTGTATTATGTTACAGTTCTCAGAGCTGAAATGCAGGTGTCATATAGTCCGTGTTGGTGCTGGTGCACCTTAATGCATTTCATTTCATTTTCAAAGTTGACATATAATTTTAAAGATGTAACAGTGTTATGAACATGATGTCTCATATTTTCTCTTTTTGTAGGAGTTCCTCATGCTATGCAAAAACTAATGTACAGGGGTCTTGCCAAAGATGAATGCACACTACGTCAATTAAATGTTACAAAGGGAGCTAAAATTATGGTAGTAGGATCCACTTTAAATGATGTATTATCTGTCAGTGCACCATCTAAACAGGAACTTGCTGAGGCAGCCAAAGCTGAAGCCTCAAGTAAAGAACCTTTAAGTGAAATGAAGGTAAATTATATAACAGCTTCAATTATGGAAGTTCCATACTCATTGTACCTTGGGTTTTGATTAGACCTTAAATAATTTGTGATTGAAATAAAAAAAAATTCTGATTATGGCTTGATCATCAAAACAGACATTTCTTAGTGAAAAAGGACTTCAATCACTTCTAGATTTTTGTGAGGCATGGTTTAAATATATATTAACACAATCTGCTCTTTAGTGTTTTTAAAATGTAATGTCCTGTGTTAGATTATACAATGTTGACGATCAATCAATGTCAAAATCAAAGTATTTTCTAAATTGAGTAAATTTTCCCAAATTTTCAGCAACACAAAAAAGTTTTAGAAAAATATGGCAAACCTGAAGATGCCAATCCCGGTGTTAAAAATCGTAAAGATCCATTGCCCCATGTCCCCTTATCAGGAATGTATAATAAATCTGGTGGTAAGGTTAGATTAACATTTAAACTAGAATCTGATCAACTCTGGATTGGAACAAAAGGTGAGACTGACAAAGCTTTTTCTTTTTCTGTTATTTGACTTGATAATTTAAACTGCAAAGTATGTTTGTATGAATTTTCAGTGTCTTTTTCTTCAGTACTGCAAGCAGTACACATTTAAAATCCCTAGTTAATCAGAAACCTAAAAAGAAACATAATTGTGCACAGTTATTGTTTGATTTTGAAAATATGATGACTGCAACATGTTTTCAGTTTTTTTTTATACGCCCACATGAAATGGGGGGGAGCGTATGTTGACGTCAACCTTGTCCGTTCGTCCACAATTGCTCGTAAACACTCTACAAGACACAATTCTTGACGGATTTTGACAAAACTTGGTATGAGTGTTTGTAATCACCCAAGGATGAACCCTATTGAAAATCAGAAGAATCGAAAAATATTTAGTATGAGTTTTTGCCCTTGTTCTTGAAAACGCGTTCAATTTGTAGCTTGTAAATAGTCTAGAAGGCACAATTCTTGATGGATTTTGACGAAACTTGGTGTGAGTGTTCAAAATCAACCAAGGATGGACCCTATTGATAAATCAGAAGAATCGAAAAATATTTAGTATGAGTTATTGCCCTTGTTCTTGTTCTTGTTCCTTGTGTTAAGCTCGTAAACATTCTAGAATGCTCAATTCTTGACAGATTTTGACGAAACTTGATTAAATTGTTTATTATTACCCATGGATGTACCCTATTGAAAATCAAAAAAATCAAAATATGTTTCATAGGAGTTATTGACCTTGTTCTTGAAACGCTTTCAAATTTTAGCTCTTAAACACTAAAAAGCATGATTCTTGCTTATTGACAAAACATGGTTTTATTATTCAGTACCATGCTGAAGATTGTATAATTGCTTTCTAGAGTTTTCATGATCTAAAAATTGAACACGTTTTTAAGAACAAGGGCAATAACTCATACTCAATATTATTCAGTATCGCTCTAAAGAGTTCAAAAGAAGTGTATGACTGAAGGTTGAATATTTCATACTGGTGATTGTTACTGTACTGCTAAATATTTTTATTCAAAATCAAAGCTGCCAATGGGCGTATATTACCTTGCCTGGCAAGCTTTCTTTACAAAATGAGGTGCTGAATGTTTTTTTTAATAGTTATCATTCATATGTATCATTTTTTTTTTTTAGAAAGAACAGATAAAATACCTATGAACTCAATAAAAGCTGTAGTCAGTGAACCTATTAAAGGCCATGAAGAATATCACTTAATGGTGAGTTTTCTTTCCACTAATCAGTTTATGACAGTTAAGTGAATTCTTAGCTAAATTATTAAGCTGGTTTCTTTTCCATCTAACATAGCTATTTGGTACACTTCTTGGTAGATTTACTAGGTAGGTTAATTGGTAGGTTTACTATTATGATAGAATTATGTCAAAATCCTAAATAGGACTGTTTCCTGAAAGGAAGTTTAGCTTTCTACCAATAGGACTTGAGGTAAGCTATGGTTACAATGAGGAATAAGTATAATGATTGTACAATGCTTCATTCTATTTAAATCTGATTATCATTGTCATTTGATTAGGTCACATACATTATTTTACTTTAAAACATTTGTCAACACTTCCTCAATTTCAGGGAATTCAACTTGGACCTACTGAAGCTTCTAGACTCTGGATTTATTGGGTTCCTGCACAATATGTTGATTCCGTCAAAGATGCCATATTAGGAAAATGGCAATTTTTCTGATTGTCAAAGACTGTTATAGTGCTTTGTGTATTTCTATCAAAAATGTTTGTAGCTAAAGCTACTCAGTTCAATTGATTCATCTTCAAATTTCCAAGAGTCATTTACAACTTATAGTTCTAAATGAAGTCCTAAAACTTCCGCTTGACAATGTCATTTCTTGATGGGGATTTTAATATTGCAGACAAGGCCATGTTCTTATCCCTTCAATACATCTTTCACAACTTACTAAATAAATTACATTTATTCTAGTAATATAACTCTCTGAACTGAATTGATGAGTTTGAAAAATGATTGTTCAATCTTCAGGTAAACTTTAAACTTATTATGACCTGGAAATTTGATGATGTTTGATGGGATTATGTTTGAATAATACAGCATGAAGTGAGGGAGATGGAATCTCCATAAAAACTTCTTTCTTTCGTTTACATTTTTCTCTCAAATCATAGCAAGCTCTCCCTCGTTATCTATTATCAACTGTCTCACATTTGTCAGTTAATCAAATTTTACCAATTATTTTAAGTGAAAGGGAATATTAGCTTCAAGATAATACTGATAGACTTTAATGAAAATATAAACATGGCACATTTTTAATTGTGACAATTTTCAGTTGAATGATAAGATGGAAATGTGTTTATGTTAAACTAATAATTGTAAAAATGAATATATTATAAATGCAAAGTAATTGTAAGACTATAAGTACTGTTCTGAAGATATTATCCTGATTCACATGCTCAGTTAAATTGGATTGACTGACAACAGTGTGAGGTCAAAAAAATGAATGGAGTTTTACATCCTGCTTTTCTGAGTGTGAGGTCAATACACAGTAGCAATAGTATTTATATTTTATACAGATATTCTGTTGCCTGTCGAAAATCTTTTGATAATTTGTTCCTATTTTTGTATTTTAATGTTAAAGTTCTGCTTAAAAGCTTTTAGGATATCATTGAAATGTTATGTAAATGAATGTTTGATTTCTTGTTTAACACCTACAATGAATGTAGGAGCAATTGTCATAGGACTTCTATGATATTTTCTGTCTTTTTTTTGGCCATTGCAGCTGAAATGAAAAGTAGAAGAATGAAATAAATTTGAAGAGTTCTATATTCTGTGACACAGGGATCTCTAATTTAGCCCCTTCAGCTACAAAAATAAGTCGCCACTACCGTCGATTTCTTTTCAGCCAGAACCTGCTAATTGTGCTAGATTCCAGTCAGGTACCTTATGATCATCACAAAACCTCAATTAATTTATAAACTGATAACTTTTAATTAAGTCTACTTTAATTGTTAAAACATCTTTCATATGTAAATATCAAACTTAAATGGTATTTACAGATACAAAATCACCCTTTAAATATTACCTCTACCAGCTAATGAGTGAATGGTATTGATCTGTGGTCCTTTTCAATATTCAAATCCTCCATCTGATTTTCATGCAATTTGACAATATTATGTACCTTGGAAGTTCACTAATCTCTTCCAGGATGTGATCAACAAGAAGTTATAGTCAATGACGTCCTTATAATGCTTATATGCTTAAATATGAGATTGTTATAATGTTGCCAAAATCCAAACGGATTAAAGTTTGGAAGGTGATACTGATAGCTTCAATTCAACTGTTATAAGCTGGTTGAGGAAATACTCAATTGAATCCTTTTAATTTTAATACATATACATTTATATATACATGATTTATTTTCTGGTACATCATGTACCAAATACTATGGAGTTTAGAACCGAAACCAAAATAAAATGAAATTATACAGTTTGACTGTGATTTATTGTTGAATTATAAAGAAATATTGTTTGTCCCATGCTAATAATAGGATAAAGAAATTCCATCCATATCTGTGTTTGTGTATGTATTAGTCATGCTTTTAGCCACCTTCACATTCCATTTTTATGTGAATTGGAATAGAATGTCATTGCATGGACACTGGTCACAGTGTTCTGATCATGGCCACAATAGTTCTGATCTCAAGGTAAATGAGTCA
This sequence comes from Lottia gigantea, assembly GCF_000327385.1. Classification (NCBI taxonomy): domain Eukaryota; kingdom Metazoa; phylum Mollusca; class Gastropoda; family Lottiidae; genus Lottia; species Lottia gigantea. The sequence continues at coordinate 734,441 of NW_008710013.1, read as the reverse complement.
CAATAATGCTATTTTCAGTGAATATGGTCTGCATTATGAACGGGTGCTGCATAGAACTTCTAATACATTCAAAACGTCCAATACGCCATTTAAATGAAATATATACAATGCTTTTGATGAGTTTTTTTTATTCAAGTAAAATTGTTAATTAGATTGCATCCCTGGTGACTTGCTCTTCTGGGACTGTTAAGTCGGGTAGACGAGCCGAAGGCGCTTATTGCATAAAACGTTGCGTACGCTTGTACTGGAATTGAGCTTTCGACTATTTGTAAATATAATCAGACTGAGAAAATGTAAGCTGTTGGAATCCGTTTAAAAGTGCTTGTCACTAAATGGAAGTATCGTCTTCTTTTGACAATATCAGACATGATTCATGGTGTGTCGCCTTACTGACCTGATTAACAAGTTCACCTTTCAATCATTCTTTCTCACAAATACAAAGAAATTGTACGTCAATATAGTACATTATTATGCTTTGTACTCGCTGACTGACATATTTCTCTCAATCCAGCATTACTAAGCCAAAAGTCATCTACACTTCCAAGCTAATCAGTAATAGTGTTCATGGCTCACCGCCGAAATTTCAAATCCATGTCTGTCCAGATTTATCTACATTTAAAAGTTAAAAAGACGACTCGTCATTTTATGATGCACTTATATATAGAAAAGACTCATATAGAAATACAGAGTACATTTCCTAGTTTGAAATATTTCATAAGGAATAATGCGATTTTTATACGCCCACATAAATTTAGTATTTAGTATGAGTTATTGTCCTTGTTCTTAAAACGCTCGTAAACACTCTAGAAGGCTCAATTCTTGACGGATGTTGATGAAACTTGGTGTGAGTGTTTGTTATCACCCAAGAATGAACCCTTTAAAATCGGAAAGATAGAAAAATAATTACTAGAGTTATTGCCCTTGTTCTTGAAAACGCGTTCAATTTTACCTTGTAAACACTCAAGAAGGCACAATTCTTGACAGATTTTTACGAAACTTTGTGTGACTGTTTGTAATCACCCAAGGACGAACCCTATCGAAAATAGGACACATTGATAATATTTAGTATGAGTTATTGCCCTTTTCTTGAAAACGCGTTCAATTTTTAGCTCGTAAACTCTCAAGAAGGATTTTGACGAAACTTGGTGTGAGTGTTTGTTGTCATCTAAGGATGAATCCTATTGAAAATCAGAAAAATCGAAAAATAATTGGTATGTGTTATTGCCCTTGTTCTTGAAAATGCGTTCAATTTGAAGCATGTAAACACTCTAGAAGGCACAATTCTTGATGGATTTGGACGATACTCGGTGTGAGTGTATATAAAAACCTAAAGATGAACCCTAATGAAAATCAGAAAAAATCGAAAAAATTTTATTGCCCTTGTTCTTAAAAACACGTTCAAGTTGTAGCCAGTTAACACTCTAGAAGGCCTAATTCTTGACAGATTTTGATGAAACTTAAGTTACATTATTCAGTATCGACTCAACTGTATGTCTGAAGGTTGAATATTTCATACTGGTAATTGTTACTGTACTGCCAAATATTTTTATTTAAAATCAAAGCTGCCAGTGGGCGTATATTACCTTGCCTGGCAAGCTATCTTCACAATTTCTAGTACTTTTAAAGACTATATACATATATATTACTTCATATTATACATTGATGTAATGAACTTTATTCGGACACGTATAAAATAAAGAGTTTATTATTTACATTTTTATTATTTTCGTTATTCTTATGTCTGTGGTAATGAAAAGTGACGCAATGTCTGATAAACAATACTAAATTGTTGATTATTCTATTCAGTTTGGATTTGTGTTACATTCACGCTGCGTCAGTATGGGAAAAACTGACTGATTACGTTTTTAATAGAAATACGATTCGCTACTAAATAACAAGGAAAGAAAAACTGAGAAAAAAAAGATCTATTTATAATGTTTTAAACAATGATCCAGACTGATAACGCAATTAAAGGTTAAAGGCAAGGAAGCATGAAAGAGACAAAGCAGCCTGACGTATTTTCACATCTACATAGTGTTTATTGTTTTTAGGAAAGAAGGAAAAGATATGGTCATATTTACTAGGATCTGATAATGATCACTGTAATGATATTGCCCACGAAACCTATTCTCCCATTCAGATTTCACTGATGGTGAATAAAACATAGCAAATGATTTTATGTTATTTAAAAGGAAAAGTTTTGAATATCATAAAAACCCGAGGGAAAGTGTTTTATCTGATAAACCGACAAGGACTCATTTGCTGTAATTTTTTTACTGGAAAAACTATAAAAAATAACGAAATAGGGGGCGCAACTCGTGCCTTCAAGACTCGGTCTTTTCATCAACCATTGAGATAAACTTACTTTTTGTAAGACTTCGTAACTATGACCCCTTAATTAGGTATAAAAACATTCTTCAACCTCATTGCGTTTCGCTCCACTGTTTGAGCATGCATTTGTTAATTTGAGTTGATCCAGCAAAGACCTGATGATAATATAGATCCAATTGAAACTAAAGAGTGGAGAACAATAGAATGAGTTCCGTGGTTCGGAGAAAGCAAGTGTCGATATAAGGCCCATTATACCCAATCTAATGTGCAATACAAAATATTGGACCAAACGCTCGATCTCATCTTGCAGTGCACTTGATAGTGTCCTCTGGAGTTAAACAGCGAGTACTCAATTGTATATACATTGAAGGCATTGTTTATTTCTGGAAAAGGGGTGAAACTCGTATCTACAAACGTGGTCAATTTAACCGGCCATTGAGCTAGACTTTTTATTAGGAAAGGCCTTCTGGAGTAAAACTTAATGTAAGAAATATCACCGAGATTTTCCCCGAAATTAAACAAAATATACTACAAGTAATATCCTTGTACACATTATATCCCCAGGGTTAAACAGGAAAAAGGTGTTAAGAGGACAGAACAATGGGATAAGGTTATCTAAACGGTATGTCGTTGTAATATACACCTTGAAGAAAGTAAAAAATGGCCTTCTGACCATTTTGAACTGGACTGGACGTTTTCAATTTATTGTAGACGTGAGATATTCATATAGCTAATTGAATGTATACACATTTTTACGGTCTGCGTCTTTTCTCATAGCCTCTCAGAAATTTAATCGGCGGTTAACATTGCCTACAGAAATGGATTTTAATAACTTGTAGTCAGGAAACATTTGCAAGAATAACAGTCATGGTTTTGTTTGGACAGTGACACAGTGTTTCCTGGACAGGATTCTGTTTGAAGTCTGATCAAGAGGCACAGTAACCTTTTGTGACCATACATTTTCTGATCCTAAGAGTCTTTGTAGTTAGAGTGCTTTGATGGTGACACGGTTTTTGTGGAATCAGTCCGGATTTTCATCAACATAAACTAGATAGCTGTCTCTTCGTGTGTTCATCGACAATTCTAAAACCACTGGTAACCTAGCAACCATTTCCTTGTGTTAATTACCTGAGCACGTCATTACAAAATCGCTTGTTTCTACTGTTTATATCGCTATATTATTTTATTCTCCATCTATATTCAATTATTTAACAAGTCAGCACCAAGGAATCTAAGGAGGTAAGTGCTTTATAAATATTTTAAGACAAGAAGTTGTTTTGATGTGGTTGTTTGGAAATGAAGTATTTGTAATGTCAGGTTGCCTTTCTATTCTATATCGATTGATTGATAAGGAATATTGACAGGTGCCCGATGATAATTAATAATAGACATCAAATAACATGAAATAAATATGATATATCATTCAAATACATTTTGAGATATATCAATTCGTATTCTATGATAGGTTAGGACTTAATTTTCAGAATAATACATAGTTTACTAACAGACAATATGGTTGAATATGTGACAATATTGGTTCAATAACCAGTAGAGTATACACAAGTACAGTACATAACCTGAAAATCCATGAATGATGCCAACTTGCGTAGGTTTAAAACAATAATATTATTGTTATAGTGTAATAGATCATTGACTGTCTTTTCAGTTGAAGATTAAATTTGTTCAATATCTTGAGATATATTATATTATCACTTGGTGTAGGCCTATATTCATTGCTTCATTTTGTCCTTATTCGTCAAGGGCCCCTCCATTGTCCGATTTCGAATCGAAGCGAAGTTAGGCTACTTTATATTTTATTCCGTACATAGCTTTAGGGGTTTTATTGCAATTACACCCATAAGATGCCATCAAATGGTTGTATGACATTGTCTATGTTTCTCTTCCAATTAGAGTGAGCTTGAACCTTATGATTATTTAGTCTGCTCTAGGTTATTCCGGGTTGAATCGCATCGCCGATGCGAACCGAATAAGACCATGTTCTATATAGAATGTACAGCAATATTTTGCTTGAAGTTCACTTTGCAATAATCATTCAAGGATTCTTTTTTTGGGTAACACCCTAGATTTATTTCTCTAAGATTATGATTGTTTGATATCATTAACATTTTGAAAACGGGAAATATACCTACTATATATCGAGTGCATGGTTATAATAGTAGTTGTTTTTCGTTTATGGAACTCAATTATTTTCGAGGTAGAGTCGCCATCATGTTGACAATCAGTCAATGACTGATTTGAAGGTCTGTTTCTTGATCTGTCACGAAGATGTGAAATCTCTCATTTCCTCACACCTTCACAATGTCTTAAATGGAACCCATGTGTTTTAACACTATATTATTAAATCTATGAACAATAGTTGTCGAGAAAATAATATCTTAAATTTTGTTAAGAAAGGTTAAATCCTCTCCCAATGGACGAGAAAATGTATTTATAGAGTCTTTAAACTAAAAAAAAATCAATAAAACAACACGTTAATTTTGCAAGGAAGGAAAGTAGTAAGTGAAGAATTGTAAAGCCATTAAAATATGAAGTCATACAAATAGGACATATGTAGGCGGTTTGATATTTGTAATAATATTTCTAGAATTCAATATGTAATATATTTTCTATAGCAAAACTTAATCAACTGGAAATCTGTCAATAGATGTTATTGCTTTATTTAAATCCGCAGGCTGTTGCCGGTTTTCTTTAAAGCGACACATCAATGTAGTGCTTCAACCAGAACAGAATGCAACCCAAAAAATTTGAGTGTTAATTTATTAAGTCAGTTTATAGAAAATCATTTTATCGTTTACAAATATTACATTTTCACAAAATGTAGCGACGAACAAAGGTATGTTTTTTTTTAGCTCCGTTTGATCGATTTAAAGTGCTAATGATTCCAGCGACCTCTGTGTCGAAATTATTTCGGATTCCACAAGTCGAAATTTCGGATTCCACAAGTCAAAATTTCGGATTCCACAACTCGAAATTTCGGATTCCACAACTCGAAATTTTGGATTTTAAACGCTGTCTTGTTGAAATTCACTAGCAGTTATTCTTAATTTGAGGCAAGTGTTTGTGTTTGTCATGAATACCATTGGAAAAAATATAGTAAGGGATCTTTTCCATCAAGAATTGGGTTACAAATAAATTAGATTGGTTGCCTTAGAAAGACTAAGCGTTTTAACCAATTGAACAAATTTTGAAGAGTTAAATCAAGTTATTTTTTCAGACGGACCGAAAAGGCTTTCGTACCAATCTGTGTCAAATCGTACCAAAAATTTAATTTGTACAAGATATTGTTGATTTAAAGTGATACTATGTCTTAGAATGAACATACAATTTAAGTTCTCGAAATGGTCAATATGAGTAGGCCTATATATTCTTCAGTTAGCTTACCTGGTGTCATTAAGTTACAACAGAATCCCTGTAAAATCTGGAAAATTGGAAAATTCATAAAACTAAGTAATTATTGAAAAACACCTAATTTTGATATTAAGCGTTTTTCAATAGTTATTTGCATATTTATGGATAATTATAAAGTTTTTTGGATTTATCGGATTAAATAAGAACCCTGTTATGTTATCCATGACACGTGGTATATCTACTAGCTCTTCGCCAAGTTTAAAATTCTTAAATTTTATGCTAATTCTAAGACGTAGTATCACTTTAATAAAATACAAAATAATTCATAAAATTTGGACATAAACTGCCAACAAATTTTGATGCATTGTTACTAAGTCAGGGGCAATAACTCAAATTTCATTCATTAAAAAATTGTCAAATAGAAATTTGACCAAGATCTCATTGTAATAGATCAATGGTTCCCAACATTTTTCCCCCCTGGAGTAATCATTTGAACTCCTCACACCGCCTCACGTGGACATTCAAGACATTGTAAATTTTATCATTTTTATTCAAACTAATAATAATCACACAGAATAATGGATATATAATCATGCGACCGCAATAAGATGCTGTTGCTCTTTTCTTTGCACAAGATGTACTGGAACCATAATATATACCCCCCCCCCCCCCCCCCCCCCACCCATTTGTCCACACCTCCGACATCCCAGTCCCACAACCAAGGGGATGAAAACACACCAGTTTGGGAACCAGGGTAGTAGATGATGACCAGATTTCTTTAAAATCAGATGTAAACTGTAGTCTCTATTTTGTTCAAACAAATTTTGACGCGTTTTCCTTAGTCAAGGGCAATAACTCAAAAACCGTTCATCGAAAGATCGTCAAATTCGAACTTGACCAAAACCATGAATACAAATGATCACGCTAAATTTCATTAAAATCAGATAAAAACTGTAGCCTCTATTGTGCTCACAAGCCAAAAGTGGACGGACGGACGGCCAGACGGGCGGACAGAGGCGATGATATTATTCGACCACATTATAATGTGGGCGTATAAAAAATAAATGTGGCAGAAGGTGGTTTTTACAAGCTGAATCTGTCATGCAGGGTTCAATTTAAGCGTTATCTCAATATCGAGTCAAAATGGTCCATTTTGCTGTCGACGATCTACGAATCAAATTGAATTGAATTGAATATTTTCCCTGAAAATTTTCTGCCAAATCTAGAAATATAGGGCACCTCACGACTGTCTGTTTAGCTTTAAGAAACTAACGTCATTGGCAAGATCGATCTAAATTTTACATACTGGAACATTTTGAATTGCTACCGAAAAATGCGCAATTCAATCTAAATTGAATACTGATAAAAACAGCGCAATTACTAAGTAACCTATTTTAATATTGAAAGTTTCGGACTATCAATCTTTTACAACTCTTGAAGATTTTCTGCACCATCCTTGTGAATGGAGATACGACTCTCACTACAGCCATTATTTATCAATACTTTTGTTAAAATCTTAAATACAAAATTAATGCATGTAGTTTCTCGTCCTTTTACTTTGGTTGTTCCTGCGCTTTGCCATAGAACGTAAATAAAACAATATCATGTATGATCTTGTAATCTATTTCTATTAAAATCATGAATGATTTATGTCGGTTTTAGTTAAAAATGAATTTAATACCCCGCATTTGTATATCCCCAATAGATTCAAATTTCTATATTTGTTAACCTGCATATATAAAAATATAAAAATCGTAGATAGGAAATTCTATTTACATACATGTAATCTTACTAAAATAACTTTCTGATTTATATATATTTTTAGTTGTAAACTCCTGTCCTCTACTCTGTAATGATTTGAATTATTACAATATTTTATTAAGTTTATGAACATATTAAACAAAAATATTATATCTTTTAACAATATATTATTGAAAGGGGTAGTATATGTAAAAAGTTTTCATTATCAAAAACGTCGTAAATTATACCTGAAATACTAATTGTTAATTAAACAGTTTGACCTAGATTTGGTGTTTGGCTTTATAATGGCTCGATATTATTACTGAAAACCTTTAGAATACAAAGGAGACACATGTTTTATTCAAGTCCGTACAGTAATTTTCTAACATCTTCCAAAATGCATAACCAACTTAAAAACTTTACGTTATGTTTTTAAATATTTTGGCGTTTTTTTGATTTTTTAGTTAAAACATTCCTCTAGATTTTGTTGTAAAGTTTTCACAAATTTGAGCCAAAAACATTTCGACCTACAAAAAAGCAGAATGTCCCTTTATGATCCCATCGTATTATTGACTATCAATACGAGTGAAATAGTGGGTATGCACAAGATATGAGCCTTTGTTTTTTGGGCCTTTCCAATACTATTGTTTAGATTATAATTAGAATCAGCATTACGAAATATGTTCAGGAAACCAAAGGCCCTATTTCCGATGCCTTCTCACGAAACTGATGAATTAATGACAATAATTGAATCCAAGGAAATGACTATCCACTCCCGTCTGCCGATTTCTCGACCTGCCGCCATATTATTGATTTATTTTATTGAGAGTGATGAGGAAACGTTCATATTAATCTTATTTCGATACAGTCAAGCATTCTCTTAGATTTTTAAACAGTTAATGACAGATGCATTGTTGATGTTCATGTTTTCTGGTAGCAGAGGGTAGCTTGATACGTCTGCTTTGTGTTACTGGATTTATAGTTCCGGATGGCAGTCGTGTTAAATCTGTAAACAGATCATTGAAATAAAGGTAGGGTTTTCTACAAATGTACAGACGATTTCACAAGTATAATTGGCGTTTCAATGGAAGTACTGGCAAAGACTATGAATATAATATGTTACATTTTCAAAATTTGTTCGCCACCATCGTTTTTAACCATTTGTAATAAAAAAAACTGGCATAACTCAGAGCCTTGTGAGGCTAAAATGTTAAAAATTACATTAACAGTGTTTTTTTAAATGTACATCTTCAGGGTGGTAAATTTCAGCAGTTTCGATTTAGCTTGATATAAATTGTTACTGTAGTTTTGAGAAAATCGGAAATGATTATCGCCTTGTCGACAATAAGATCGAGATTTAAAAGAATTGGAACAGTAAGGTTATTAAAAGTAGCATCTACAATCGGTAGATAAAAATTCTAATGTTAGAACCACAATCAAACCCATACACATTCAAAAAACCGTGCAATATTCACCTGATACAATGTAACGTATGTTAGGAAAGTCGTGTATCCAGAATCAATCACTTGTCTAGATTATGGGTTCTTCAGAGACAATGGCCTAAATTAAAGACGGTATGTTAGTAAAGCCAGCCATAAAGAAACATTGTATCTGTGTGTTAGGGAGTTGTTTCTCTTGAAACAAACTGGCCTAGATACAGAAGTTATGTTAGGGAAGCCTGTTCTGTAGAAACACTGTCCTAGGTTAACTACAGGCAGCATATTATGAGGAAAGCCGATTCTTATAAACACTGTACCTTTTACTGACTTACAGTAGTATTTCGGGAAGCCGGTTCTATAGAAGTTTTGGACTGAATTACAGGCGGTATGCTTGGGAAGCCGGATCTATAGAAACTTTGAACAAGGTTCCAGTCAGGAAAGTTGATTCTATAGAAACTTTGGCCAGATACACTGGACTAAGTTAACTCTCGAATTATTATAGGATGTCGTGTTTTCGTCCACTCTTCTCAATAACAATATTGGTCCACTCTTATCAATATCAATATTGGTCCACTCTCCTCGATGACGATATTAGTTCACTCTTCTCAAAAACAATTTTGGTCCACTCTTCTCCATAACAATATTGGCCCACTCTTCTCAATAACAATATTGGCCCACTCTTCTCCATTACAATATTGGTCCACTCTTCTCAATATCGATATTGGCCCACTCTTCTCAATAACAATATTGGCCCACTCTTCTCCATTACAATATTGGTCCACTCTTCTCAATATCGATATTGGCCCACTCTTCTCAATACCAATATTGGTCCACTCTATTCATTAACAAAAATGGATCCACACTTTTCGACAACGATATGGATCCCACATCAAAATTGAATGGACTAAGAACTATTGAAAACCTAATGCATTATCTTTTTACAAAAGACACAGTCTGTCATAAATGCTTCCATTGACTGCTCCATCCTTGGTTACTTTCCTTAGTTACACCATAGTTGTGTTATATATTATATACATAGCTCTAGCCAAGGTTGGTTAGGAACATCAGCATGGTGTCAAGTATAGGCCTACCATGACGTTAAAGGAATTTGGCGAAAGCAGAGGTCAGCAATGATAATATCTACTGGTGAATGTTTCTATCATGTAGATTCTTCATGTTGCTGAATCAGAGTTTCTCATAAGAACCAATTTTAGAGTTGGTGCACTAGTTATTTACTTAGTAACTCTCAACGTTATTCTGTACACAGAAAATTGGACGAAACACACACTTTTGTCTGGACATGATGAAGTTGTATAGTTTCATAGCGCTTATATAATAGTAGCCGACATGGGAAGTAATTATTATTTTTATACCATGTAATTGTAACTTTTGTCAATTATAAGAGTGTGTGTGAAAGGCTTCGGAGAAAATTGTAAGCCGTTGGCTGTAATAGATTTAGAAAAGATCTTGCCTTTGTAAGAATCCCAATCATGAAGCCATTTAATTTGATCAATCTCTATCTAGGCTAGGCATTGATCTTTCGTTCAAATCTAGTTAGTTATATTTTAGCCTAAAGCCTGATCTAAAATAGGTTCCAGAAATAGAGCTTTTCACATGCTTGGCATCTGCCTATATAAACTCGAAAGTTCGTTGATTTTGACAAAACTAAATCATTTTTATACGCCCACATGAAATGGGGGCGTTTATTGCCGTCACCCATGTCCGTCGGTCCGTCCGTCCGTCCATCCGTCAGTCTACAAGACACAATTGACAAAACTTGGTATGAGTGTTCGTAATCACCATAGGATGAAACCTATTGAAAAATCAGGCGAATCGAAAAATATTTAGTATAAGTTATTGACCTGTTTCTTGAAAACGCGTTCAATTTTTAGCTCGTAAACACTCTAGAAGGCATAATTCTTGGTGGATATTGACGAAACTTGACATGAGTGTTTGTTATAATCCAAGGATAAACCCTGTTGAAAATCAGAAAAATCGAAAAATATTTAGTATGAGTTATTGCCCTTGTTCTTGAAAACGCGTTAAATTTTTTTACAGCTCGTAAACACTCTAGAAGGCACACTTCTTGACGGATTTTGACAAAACTTGGTGTGAGTGTTCATAATCACCCAAGGATGAACCCTATTGAAAATCAAAAAATTGAAAAATAATTAGTATGAGTTATTGACCTTGCTATTGAAAACGTGTTCAATTTTTAGCTCGTAATCACTCTAAAAGGGACAATTCTTGACGGATTTTGATGAAACTTGGTGTGAATGTTCGTAATCACCAAACGATGAACCCTATTGAAAATCAGAAGAAATTTTAGTATGAGTTATTGTCCTTGTTCTTGAAAACTCTTTCAAATTTAGCTCTTAAACACTAAAAGGCATGATTCTTGCTGGATTTTGACAAAACTTGGTTTTATTATTCAGCCCCGCGCTGAAGATTGAATATTTGCCTTCTAGAGTTTTCACGAGCTAAAAATTAAACATGTTTTCAAGAACAAGGGCAATAACTCATACTCAATATCATTCAGTATTGCCCTAAAGAGTTCAAAAGAAGTGTATGACTGAAGGTTGAATATTTCATACTGGTGATTGTTACTGTACTGATAAATAATTTTAGTCAAAATCAAAGCGGCCAGTGGGCGTACATTACTTTGCCTGGCAAGCTATCTTCTTGACCATTAGTCAAGAAATGTGCCGTCATTTTCAAGAGAAGAATGAGAGTTTCCGACTCTCATTAATGTATATTGATGAATAATCCATTGCTCTATCACTAGAAGTTACGCCTACAAGCCTGTGCCTGTGCTTTCGTAACATTGCTTAACCACAATGTTACAACTTAAAATTCCTAATGATATTGTTGGTGCAAGGTGTGAGCCAAACTGTCAGTGGTAATAACATTATATATTGTAATAGCATCAATTTGGTGCCATTATTACGTACCTCTATTGATTATGGAAATATCCAAATAAAAATGTCCTACAATATTAATTGTTCTTAATACTTAATGGTGGTTCCTCGCCTTTCGATTAACACAACACAGTAATATAGTTGATTTGAGTCTTGAATATATGTAAAGAGTCTTTAGAAGTACCAGAAAAATCGCATAATTCCTTTAAAAATATCTCAACAAGGAATTTATTTTCTTATTTCTACAGATGTTTTTTCTTTATGATATGACAGGGTTTCAAGAAAAGACTCTTTCTAACTTTAAAACGCGGATAATTTTGGACACATATAGATTTGAAGGCTCAAATTTCGACGTTGAACTGTGAACACTAATATTACTTATAACTTGTAATATATATATTATGTCGTTCAAATCTTATACTAAAATTACTGATTGGCTTAGCTAAATAATTTTTGTTTCTATGACAAAGGTACGATTGATCAAAAAATGTCCCTTTAAGCTCTTAAAGATGGGTTTCCTCATTTTTTAGTGTCAAATTAAGCAAACTTTTTGATGAATTGATGTTTCTAATGAATTATCATGCATTCTTAATCATATCATTTTGTTCTTATTACATATAACTAAAGAGTTTTAACCAATCATAAATGTCCATATATGTACAGTCTGGATAAACAAAAAAAAAAAGACTTTTTGACCTTTCTTGATCGGGTCACTCATTGGAATTCTGGTGTTAATTCTCTTCTAATTTAGCTAATTATGAAATAATTATTGACTTGTGAGACAAACTGATATTTTTCCAAGTCATTAGAACACATCTACTTTCTATTCATATAAGTATTAGCATTTTCATTTTCATAAATGGAAATAAGGGAACCCATCTTTAAGCTTTTGACTTCTCGTTTTTCTTTGAAAATGTGATGACGTCCACTCATAAGCAGAAGCGTGGGTGGATTTTAAACCAACCGCCATTGGACTTAATATTTTGATATTCTATTGATTACAACGTTCCTTATATAGATAGAAGCTGATTAAAATTACTGATTATAAATTATTAGCAATTAAATACATTTTTCTCTTGAAAGGGAAAACAATCATTCTCCCCCGAAATAATTGGATTTTATATGAGAAATTTCAAGTTCAGCTTATTTCGGTAGGGAATTAATTAGGTCAAACCATTCTTACTTCTTAATCTGCAGAGTTCGTGTCGTTTTCAAAGCCCGACAACACGAATTGATTAATGTATTAAAAAGTGTGTAAATTATCTTCATATTATTTGTCTTTTTAATAATAATATTTGTCACGTTCTTTATCACTTGCAATTTTGTATTCACAAAATAAGCCGTCTTTCCTTTATTAAAAGATCGAAGCACAAGTCAAATCAAATTTTGTAAGATTAATGTTCATAATATGAACAAATATATATTATACTACGCATCAGAAATGATGCATTCGAGTTGCTCATCGTGTGCTTATGATTTTTAAACATCTTAATATAAACGCGCTGTATTTGGTTCTAAATAGGATCCAGATCTGATTGTATAAATTCTTAAAATCGCGTGGTCATTTCTTAGGTAGAAATGACTAATCTTATAAAATTAAAGTATTTTACGTGTTTTATCTCCTATCTTATTTACCTTTTTCAATTTGAGTCTTCTAGAACCTAATTTTAATCTTTGACTTTCTTCATTGGATCGTGTTATCTGAATCGTAACCTTGAATATTACGGAATTTAAATTAGATCACGTGACATTTTCTGCATATCATTATTATTCGTGTTTTTAATGAGAAATACATCGGTGGGTTCGTTTTGCAGCATTGCCCAACTGCACAAAAACGACTTGTAAAACGAAACTAAAGTTTGCTTCTAAAATCTGAAATGGCCATTTGTTTCACATGAAACGAAATATTTCAATCTGTTGTCCCGCATCGATTTTCTTTTTATTTATTATTTGGACCTGTTAGGGAAATCGAAACTATATTTTCAAGACTTTCGTACTGTGCCTTTTTACAGAGACATACTTTTCGCTATTATGGTGACAATACAACCATACAACCTCACCGGTCACGGTTTTAGATTCCGCAATACTTATTTTCCTGTGGATCCATCTGAACATTTTTTGTAAACAATCGCAGGTTCGTCTATTTTTGTCTCCACTGCCGACAGAAGTGTGGAGCCAATCAACCCCAGCTTCTACCTTGTCCACCAGGACAATCTGGGACTTATCTGGAACCAGTAGGGTTTGAGCCACTGCCGAATTATAGAGCACATCGATTATGAGAATTTCAAACTTCTCCTCGCTTGATAATTCAGATTTACTATTCAGAAGATTTTTACTTTCAAACATTTCAGTTACCATTTTTTCTAGCACGTGGGCGACGTTATAGGCTAGCAGTAGAGGGACATAACTCTTGCAAGTTATGACCAATATTTTATTTATTGAACTTGTCTTGTTTCATTTTATGGATTTATGTATTTTATATTACGGTTCTGATCGTTTGTACTTGGTATTTATTTTATTGCAGATATTACCATGCGGCAAAACGAACCCACCGGAAATAAATTACCCCAAAAACTAAAATCTTACCCCAAAAACTTAAATTTCTCCGTGTATTTCCTGTGAACTTTGTTCTATTCAAATTTTAGATACTGTTTAGAATTACAATTTATGAAATGAATGACGAATAATAATGATATGCAGAAAATGTCACGTGATCTAATTTAATTTCCGTAATATTCAAGGTTACGATTCAGCGAACACGATCCAATGAAGAAAGTCGAAAGATTACGATTCAGCGAATACGATCCAGTGGAGAAGTTCTAAAGATCACAATTCAGCGAACACGATCCAGTGAAGAAAGTCGAAAGATTACGATTCAGCGAACAAGATCCAGTATGAAGTTCCAAAGGTTAAATTCGCGTTCTGCGTTCTACAAAGTTTACGGTTAAAATTAGGTTGTAGAAGACTCAAATTGAAAAAGTAAATAAGATAGGAGATAAAACACGTAAAAATGCTTTAATTTTATAAGATTAGTCATTTCTACCTAAGAAATGACCACGCGATTTTAAGAATTTATACAATCAGACCTGGATCCTATTTTGAACCAAATACAGCGCCATACACTATCCTGAGTTTCAGAAACAGGAATTTATTTTTTGGCTTACATAATCAGTAACACTGTATACAGCTCATCGTCGAAATTTGAGCCTTCAAATCCATGTGTGTCCATAATTATCACGTTTGGAAGTTGAAATTCTAAAATAGAAAACACATAATAATATGTCGGAATAGACAGTAAAATTTCTAGTTTGAGGTAAATTTAAAGGGATTATGCTACTTTCGTGCGTTTTCGTACTTCTAAAGACTATTAAAGCACAATAAAGACCAGAATCAATCCCCGAAAATGCCAACTGTTCCCCTTTAAAGAGACAACAATTTATACTAATTATATTACTATTGAAAATACATGGATATTTTCATGGAAGTTCGAATTTGACATATTTTCGATGAACGGTTTTTGAGATATTGCCCTTGACTTAGAACGCCTTGAAATTTGTTAAAAATTGTTCGTGAGCAGGATTGAAGCTACAGTTTTCATCCGATTCTGATGAAACTTCGTGTGATCATTGTAATTCATAAGATCTCGGACAAGTTCTAACTTGACGCATTTTCAATGAACGGGTTTTGAATTATTGCCCTTGACTTTGTTAAAACGCGTCAAAATTTGTTAAAAATAGTTCGTGAGCAGGATTGAAGCTATAGTTTTCAACCGATTCTGATGAAACTTGGTGTGATCATTGGAATTGATAAGATCTCGGACAAGTTCTAACTTGACGCATTTTCGATGCACGGTTTTTGAGTTATTGCCCTTGACTTTGTTAAAACGCGTCGAAATTTGTTAAAAATAGTTCATGAGCAGGATTGAAGCTACAGTTTTCAACCGATTCTGATGAAACTTGGTGTGATCATTGGAATTGATAAGATCTCGGACAAGTTCTAACATGACGCATTTTCGATGAACGGTTTTTGAGTTATTGCCCTTGACTTTGTTAAAACACGTTGAAATTTGTTAAAAAAAAGTTCGTTAGCAGGATTGAAGCTACAGTTTTCAACCGATTCTGATGAAACTTGGTGTGATCATTGGAATTGATAAGATCTCGGACAAGTTCTAACTTGACACATTTTCAATGAACGGTTTTTGAGTTATTGCCCTTGACTTTGTAAAAACACGTCAAAATTTGTTAAAAATAGTTTGTGAGCAGGATTGAAGCTACAGTTTTCAACTGATTCTGATGAAACTTGGTGTGATCATTGGAATTGATAAGATCTCGGACAAGTTGTAACTTGACGCATTTTAGATGAACGGTTTTTGAGTTATTGCCCTTGACTTTGTTAAAAAGTGTTGAAATTTGTTAAAAATAGTTTGTGAGCAGGATTGACGCTACAGTTTTCAACCGATTCTGATGAAACTTGGTGTGATCATTGAAATTGATAAGATCTCGGACAAGTTCTAACTTGACGCATTTTCGATGAAATGTTTTTGAGTTAATGCCATTAACTTACGAAAAACGCGTTAAAATTTGTTTGTGAGCACAATAGAAGCTACAGTTTTCAACCGATTCTGATGAAACTTGGTTTGATCATTGGAATTGATAAGATCTCGGACAAGTTCTAACAAGAGATATTTTTGATGAACATTTTTTGAGTTATTGCCCTTGACTTTGTAAACACGCATCAAAAGTTGTTTTTTGCCCTTGATTAGAGCTGTGTGATTTAATTGTTTGTTGTATTTGGGTTATTGATATTGATTTTAAAAAATTTTGTTGAATTATTCAGCATGAATAATTTCTTCAATATGAGAAAATTCGTACTTTAGTCACTAAAGACTGTTTTATTTTTTCTGACAGCTGCCAGTGGGCATATGTTACCTTGCAACGCAAGCTATATTTTTAATTCGGAAAACTTAGTAACTAAAGATAATGTAAATAATTTCAACAATAACTAAATTGTCCATTTAATGTCACTAACATACCGGAATGTCCGGGGTGAATGTTTTTTTATTCACCTTTGATTACAGATAGATCTCCTTAAAGGGACAGATTCGCTTTCCGTTTGACCTTAGCGCTAGTAGTGGTGTTCCCTGCTTGCCGTCGAAATATGACCCTAAAAATCCACGTGGGTCCAGTATTCTCCACACTTGAGTTAAAAAGATAGACTGTCATAATATAGAAAAGACAAATATAGAAATAGAAAGTGAAATTTCTGGTCTGAGGTATTCCTGATGAAATTTTGCGACTCCAGTACTTCTGGGGACTATATATTTACATGTTTCGAGACCCAATCAACGCCCGAAAATAGCGAATCTGTCCCTTAAAGTTTGCCACATGATATTTTTATTCATTCCGCATTTCCAGCTATTGTTTAACATTGTTACTTAGAAATTTGGTATATATAGGGCCCACTGATCTGCATTACCAAAATCGTATATCACTATTGATATTATTATATATTAATTGTTCTCTTCTGGACATCTAGGTGGAAGCCTTGTAATATAAAGAAATGGCATTTCCTCTAGCAGGTGATTGACACAGTTGTCTGTGAATTTGAACTTCCCATCGTCAATTGCGACTGATTTTCCTCAGTTGACACTTGAATTAAATGTCAGTAGGTTAATTGGAAACGGTGGCATTGCAGTCGATGACACAACGGGAAATAATTCTTTATCTCTGTTTTTGGAAAAGACTTTTATTTTTTTTTATTAGAATAGGAGCAATTGGAATCCCCATTTATTAGCTAATTACAAGTTCATTATGGACTTGAGAGACAAAATGTTAATTTTATCACCATTATTTGTATAATGAATAATTGGAAAGTGACCCATCTTTAAATTTGAAAGGCCTTCTTTGTTTTTTCGTGTCTCTTCTTTTTTTGTAATTAAATTGTACATTTTAAATTGTCATTTCTTATTGTTACATTATACTTTTATGTATTTTATTTTATTCTTTATTGTAGACGATGCGATATTTAGAGAAGCTGATTGAAGTCTTCTGTACCAATGGTTGTAAACGTTGTTGTGACTGTTGCTTTGAAACAGAGAAGAAGGAAAAACGGATTGAAATTAGACATTCGTTCCGAGACTCCATCTTAGATTCTACTAGCAGTAATGCTGAAAGTTTGAGAAGTTTTCGTGAACGACACGATTCCGAAAATTCAAGAACGGATTCTGTTTCCTCCACTGGAACACCCGATTATAAACGATATCACACTACCCCAATTATTGATATGAAACCGATTGAATTTTGGACGGCAAATAGAGAAAATGTACAACCGAAAACAAAACGACGACTTCCGAGTGAAAGCGAAATAAGTATAGACAATTTTCAAAGAGATTTATATGACAATCTACCAGAAGAGACCCCATGTTTGACTGACGAAGAAAAACTTGCGCAGTATCAACTAGGACAAATTCATTTTGGCCTGCAATATGAAGTTTCTTCGAAAACATTAGTTGTTAAGATAATCGAGGCTAAAGATTTACCTCCGCCATATTGTTTAGACGAGAACAAGCAAGACATGTCTCATTCCAATCCTTACTGTAAAATTTCTCTACTTCCGGATCAGAAAAACTCCCAACAGACAACAGTTCAAAGGAAAACACAAGAACCTATGTGGAACGAGTACTTCTCTTTTGAAATACCATATAAGGAAGTTCAAATGAGAACATTGGAAATATTAGTCAAAGATTTTGATAAATTTTCCCGCCATTGTGTGATTGGTCAGATTTATCTGCCCTTGAATAGTGTTAATTTGATTAAAGGTGGTCACATGTGGAAACCCTTGATTCCTGGTAGTCCAGTAAGTATCACTCTATATTACAGATTGTTTATCTGAATCGAACAAAATTTTTGATTCAAATAATAATATACATGTAGGCTACACTCTCAAACTGATTGACTGACATTGATCACGGTATTGTTCGAGAGAAGTCACAAAAGTCACAACGAGAATTTTCGAAAATCACCGTTAAATTTAGAGATCATACGCTACATCAGGTTCCATTATTACATTCGATTTTTTGCATAAACAATACACAAACTACCGCTGTTGGATGATCTGACAAAAATATTTATGAATGAAATTCTAGGGATGTACATAAGCAAGTGAACTCTTTCATAAACTGGGGAGGAACAAGTCTTAATTCACACGACCTTGATTTACGTTTGTAAACATACCATGCGTTGAATTTATCTGACTTACATTAACATTCAACCATTTGTGTTTAATGTGTCAACAGTAGGCCTACTGATACGTAATTAAATAAGTTTACTCTCCATTAACAATTAAGGGGTCAGGGGAGGAGGTGAACATCCCTTATGGCCATGGCTATGGCTAGTACTTTAACTGTCCATTCCGGTAAGAATAGCAAAGTTCGACTCGGGAATCTTTTGTCGATATCTAAATCATAATCTGGGGTTTCCAACCGAGAATTACGAATATCATGTACGTATCCAACTTGTTTTTATATGTAGTTAATAGTTCTTCGCGCCACAAGTCATTTTACATTTCTATATAGTGCTTTAAAAGTGAATCAGTCCTGTTAAGACTATAATTAATATATTTTATCACCAAAAAGAAAATAAATTAATATGTATTTTAAACAATTTTTATTGCTTTTTGAAGAAACAAAATATATATTTTTTCACAAATTGAGCATTTAGCTTAAGTCTATCAACAATATTGTGAGAGTAACACGATGAAAATTGAACTGTTTCGACTGATACATCGAGGATGTCAGTCATTCTGGTTTAGTTTATCATTTCGGTATATCATCATAGACCCACATCATCATCTACCAAACCAATATTAGTCATTCTTCACCAAACCAGAGTGTCTCGATATTTGACATAATCAATCTTAATTCATTTCAGGAAAGACAAGATTTGGGTGAAATTCTTCTATCCTTGAACTATTTACCTAGTGCCGGAAGATTGAACGTTGATATCATCAAAGGGAAGCAACTCCAGCAAACTGAAATAGTAGGTGGCGCTGGTAAGTATCTGAATACTGATAGTCTGCTGAAATGGAAATAACCTCTTCATCTGTCTGCACAGCATTATTTTTGCAGTGTTCCTATCACTACATGAAAAGGAGGATTGACTATATGGTGGATAGAGAATTCAATAATTCTTGTATTTAGCGTATTTAGATTTGTTTTCATATGTTATTGACACCACATTTTACTACCGTTTTGTCGGTTGATGATTAGTTTGTTTGGAAATTGAACTATTCCGATTTTGAAGTTATAACTCGTAACCCGTTCACCGAAAACCAGTTTCATCATATTTGAATTAGAAGTGTCCGCAATCTTATCATTCAAAATTTTTACGCCAAGTTAGTCGATCTAACCTATATTAACGAGTCTTGAAACCCAGACCAAGTTTGACTGAAAGTAAATGAGAAAAAGATCCAAATACAATTGTTACTGTTGATATAATACAGATAGCTAACTTAAAGCTTGTATATTCTTCTCTAGAAGCAAATGACTTTGTTGATATGTATTGCCCACGCTTTTCTATAAATAACACTAAATTGATGAAAGTGACCACAGGCATGTTGCCATAGTTACAGGAGATTGGTGCCGACTAATCAATATTACCAGGAATGTTGCAAGATTATATTGATGACATGTCTTTCTATAAAACTATCGGTTTTTTCTTTTTATTTACTGAACTGGAAATGCTGAAATAGATTGTCAGCTAGCAAGAGTTAAAAAGACTTCCCCACGTCACCTGAACGGCCATATTATGTCCACTCTCAAGCAAAATGCTTTGCAGTATTTCTTTTCAAATAAAATATCTTCTTTTAGCCCCAGATGAGGCCTTGGATGAGTTTTCTAAATGTTGGACGACTGTTTTTATTTTTTTTAAATTTTGCCCTAAATTATGTCCCAGTCAATCCTCTCGAATCATAGGCGACCCCCAACAACAGTCCCCCAGACCGGCGGTCCTAGGCTGTACTCTCTATAGTTGTTCCAGCCGTGTCCCATCTGTCTACCTGAAGGTCCCGTGTCTTTTTGGCCTTCGTCTCTTTCGTTTTACCAGGGTTTCATGATAGCGCCTGTTTAGGGATATACTACTGGTTTGCTTCATCAGGCGCTGCAAAAGATTCGTCAAAATTGTAGTCTCTATCGCGATCACAAACAATTGACGGCGATATACATCCGCTTAATAAAGTTGTGTAAAATTAAATAGACACCTTTTTACGTACCCGTCAGTATAGTTATCCTGACTCGAATTGTCATCATATTCTAATTATCTGCATCTTAATTAAAGCTTGTTGGTTTTCAAATTGATATGACGAAATATTATATTTTAATAAGAATGGAATAGGTTATTTGAATATATTCAATACATTAATGATGAGTGAAAGATTGTAGGAAATCCGCTCAAAACGTCAATGAATTAACTGCCTACATTTTGTAGAACTTATCAATGAACACTGCGTAATAACATCTGTTAAAAGTAACCTTTGACTTTGATATATAACGAAGATGTTCAGTTATATTTTCATGACATTATGAGACCAACAGTTTAATCCAATGAACAGATTTTATATTCTGTAAGCACCTGCTTCATTGTTCAAGTTTAGCCCACGACTCAACTCAGATCTATTTAGATTAATAATATTTCAATCACCTATGACCACAACTACTGATTAAATTTTACATAATTTCAATCTCAGGGTAACATTGCTAATGGTTAAAAATATTCGCTTCTTGTTAACCAATAATGATGCCCTTGACATCGTAAAATCATGATTCTTATATATTTTTGTCAAGGGCAAAAACTTTAGAACTGTTCGTCAAGACATCGTCAATTTCGAACGAATTCGAGATCTTATCAATCTAAATATCTATACCTAGTCACAGGGGTGACGGCAATATACGCCAAAAATGTCAAGTGGGTAAAACATTGCAGATAAAGAAAGTATTTAGAAAATTTCAAATTGTATCAATGTTATCATTTCAGATCCATTAGTTAAAGTTACGTTGATCCATTTTGAGAAACCGATCAAAACTAAGAAGACTTCCATCAAGAAGAGCACTATTGATCCAATATTTAACGAATCGATTAGTTTTAATATCACACCACAACAATTGGAGAACACAAGTCTCGTCATCAGTGTCTGGCACCACGGTACGAAGAGTAAGGACGAATTTGTAGGGCGAATCGTCTTGGGACGTTACGGTACAGGCCCTCACGAGTTTACACACTGGTCCCGTATGCTTCAATGTCAGCGATCACCTGTTGCACAGTGGCATTCGTTACGCTTGCGTGCTGAATGCGATCAGGTCTCTCCTGCATCTATCGCAGTACAGTGAAGAGTCAAAAGGGATAACACAATGTTCCGTGCATGAATGAAAGGGAGATCATCAGTAAAATTTTTTATTATGATGCCGTAATATCTTTATATACAGACCAAATGTCGTAACGTAAGTCGTAACATCTTGACATTGCATTGTGGTTTTTAGAAATCTGCATAGAGCAGTTCTATTAGAACAATATGCATACACGTACAAAAAAGCGTATTAGGAGTCGCAATCGCCATTGAAACTGCCAGCTCGAGATGCACAAGCTTTTCCATGGACTCACGATCTGTTCCCATATTTATAGAATATACATTAACACGGTCAATTGGCTTATGCATGAGAAGTCAATTTTCTTTAAGCAAGGGGGTATGAGTGTTCTCACAATATTATCCGCTCTCGCCAAATTACATGGGTATATTGAAACACCCATTGTAATTGGTTGAAACTTCCTCTGTAGGCCTATTCGTCAACTTCTCATTGCAAGCTACGCCATATGTTACGCAGTGGCTTATTGGACAGTAATAATGAAGGCTACAATGATGAGTTGTAGCGAAAGGTGAGGTAACTATGTATCATTAGTTTAAAGAAATTCAAATTAACATTTAATCTTGACCACGCACATGATTTGAAAAATTCATAAAAAAACTGTCGAAATTTTCTGCATTT
The DNA here is from genome assembly GCF_000327385.1 of Lottia gigantea. Lineage (NCBI taxonomy): Eukaryota > Metazoa > Mollusca > Gastropoda > Lottiidae > Lottia > Lottia gigantea. The sequence goes on along the minus strand of NW_008710013.1, from coordinate 711,609 downwards.
TATAAACTGATAAGATGAAAATGTGACACCATTACTCTCTTGGAAATGGGTCCCTAACATCCTTGCACTTTGGAGAAATCAGACATATCCTTCCCTTATACCCAGACTATCGCATTCTGATTTTTTTTTTTTTTTGCAAATATACATAAGTATTTATAGATATTTTTATTGACGTGTACAAAGTCAGGAGGTTATTATGTATATATGAATATCATATGTTAATTGGTTTATGTTAATCAAGTATTGCTATCTATTGTTTTATATCTTATATATTTATAACGTCAAAAGTATAGTCTCTGTATATAAATTTATTAGGAAAATTTTTGAAGATTTATAACGTCATAAATATAGTGTTTCTATGTAAATTTATGAGGAAAAGCTTAAAGATGAATGCGTCATTGCATGTACACTATTAATAGTCGAATTCCGACAACTGCGAATAGCCTAACTCGACCGAAACAAAATAGTTTAATGATTGTTTGTTATTTCTTCTGTCTGTTAAAAGCTTAATAATTAGCATATTGCAAATTTTTTCTACAAACATTAAAACTCGTTTGATTATCGTCTTATATAGTTAATATTCATACCTGCCATTTTTAAAATAAACATTAAATTTTTTCTGTGTGTATTTAGGTCCTACCATTGGTGGCAATATTTGGATTTTTAACATTCTGTATATAAATTGCCACTATGTAATTAAATTGTAAATACAATAATAAACGATACAGATAGGGCAAATTTGTATTCATAATATATGTAAAGATGTTTTTATGTAAAGCCTTTATTTAAGCTTTTGTAAAAATTGAATATATTGACCAGAATTACAGTAAAATTTATCTGTAAGCTTTACTCGTCTCGTTGTTCAATTTATATATTTAACTTTCATCTTCTGATTGGTCAAAGTTCTTTTCAGCTTTCCACAGAAGTTGTTATTTTCCTTTAATTGGCATAAATAACATACTATAATAATATAGTTTTATATGTAGCTTAGTGTACTAATGATATTTATTTAAGTGTGTGTTACATATCTGTATATTTCTGGTATATTTATTGTTACGTGAAGCCAAAACTGTTGAGTTATTGTTGTTTGATTATTGTTATTAATGATGAATAAATATATTTAGGTTATTATTTGTTATATTATTCAAGCTGATTGGGTTCGAGTGGCTGCCGAACTCATTCTTTATTAGTCATTTTTGTCAGTCAGATATTTTTTACAACCTATATCTGGATCTTAAAACACAATTCCGATAAGCTGCTAGTAAAGAATACAAGAGTAGTCATCGATAAGGACAGTGGAGACCCAGTTCTCACATTAGGAATTATTTTCTTGCTTATAAAGAATACATTAAGGATTGTTTTCTTCAAGAACAATGACATTTAGGTACATTGAGATCCATCACTCTATTACTGGAAACTTTAATTTGGTGGGATTGCGACTATTACCGGAAACAGGACTCCCGCAATCTATAGGATTTAAAGGGGAATTTGTCGCTGTGCTGCGTTCATCACTTTCTGGCGTTTTCATTGGTAGTCTGGTATGTCGACTAGATACTTTACGTAATCTTCCCTGCGGAGCTTGTTTACCTAATCCCATGTTCTTATGAACTATGTGTGTATAGTGTCCAACAAAACCTGCGGGAGTGTCGCTCTTCTTCTCCTTCTTCTGGGTTTCTTTGGTATTAGGAAGGCATCTCCTCTGACTGATCTCATTCAATGTAGCCGAGGCTTGATTGATATCCAATGGAGTCAGTTCAGCAAATGGTAAAGAATGATATACAGCTATCTAAAAGAATTAAAAGAGGAACATTCAGGTAAAGGCATCTAGGCAAACTTGTCTGAGAACTTTTAAAGTTAAATTTTAATTCAGATTCTGCAATTTGAGATGGAGTTGTATCAAATGAAACAGATATCGGATGCCCACAAAAATGTAATATCTTAAGAGTATCGAGTTTCATCAAAAAATTGCAAAGATTAAACATTGTTTGCCTTAGAAGTCACTTAATAGTTATTACATTTAAAAAAAAAAACATCTCATCTTATTAACATGGTCACTTGAAAAGGCATTGATCTATTCAACCGTGGCGTGTGGTCATTTTCTCTCGTTTAATGTGAAATGATTATTCTTTATCGAAGCAACATCTGTGCGACGGCATGTCACTGCTGTGAATAAGATTTACATTTTATATGTAAAAGTAAACGTTATTCAAATATCGATCATAATTTCAAGCTTTAGCTCTTAAATAGTAAACTGTACAAACCGTGTTTGGTGTTTCCAAAAGTTTGGGTAAAACTGGCGGCATTTTATGTCTGATCTGTCTTTTATAAGATTTACCCAATATATTACTAGATTCTTGCTCCATTTCCTGCTTTTTTAACAGTTCATTCAGTTCGTCCTTGTCTTGAAGATGCTCAAATTGAGCCTTCAAACGTTCAAATCCTCTTTGTTTAACCAGGTTAACCGCTTTACGCCAATATGGTAGCTTACCACCGTTCAGTACCCTCATCGTCCGAGCTGAACCACATCTTCGAAGATCTTTTGGCACTGTTCTTTGGATTGCAGCAGCCTTGATTGTTTTGGGAAGTTGTTTCCACCTCTCACCAAATGTTCCAATGTATTTTCCACAGATAGTCCAAAGTCTTATAGCACAGTCACTACTAGTAGTGATAATGAGTTGCCTATCATTGATAAACTCTAAGCGGTTAATAGCTTTAGTATGGGCACGGAATGAGTTCAGGCACAAAGGCTCCTTTAAAGTCATTTCCGGATTGCTCGAAGCTGGCGGAGGTCGCCTTTTAAAATTTTCACCTTTATCTTGACGGAACGCAGCACTGATGGCAAAAATCCTAAGATAAGGAAATCGTTTTGTCAGTTTCTTAAATCTGGCATATGATGTGCCATCGGGAACACGGAGACGAATACAATAATTCATGATGTCCCAAACTTTAACGACGCCCATGGTATCAGCAGTAATAAGATAGTTATTATCTATATCCGTAACCATACAGTTTACGCTACAACCAGGTTGATGTCCAGCATTGAATTGACCTAATAAACCACCCTCATGAGCGACGGACCAAAAGCGCACCCAGCCTTCCGCACCCGAGGAAACCAAAACAGCAGTGTCTTTATCCAAATGATTTCTCTTTTCAAGAAAAATCATACTTTCAATTGAAGCTTCGTAATTCTTTGTAAGACTGTCATAATCTTGTCGACTATAAAGTTTCTTCGGTATCTTATCAAGATCTGGACTCTGGGGATTCAAAGCTCCCAACAAAGGATGTTCGTAACTCTTGTCTTCGATGTTCATAATGTTGCATAATTCTTCCTCACCATCCTTATCATCGATGTCTTCTAGGCTTCTACTTTCGACTTTTTGTTTTAAATGGTAATCCTGGCCAGCATAAAAGCTACCAATTTTGGATTTGGTCAAAGTTGGAAAGTCCATTGGTGACATAATTGAATCAGCTGAATCAAGTCGATATTCAGAATCACTTTTAGGTTGATATGAAGGGGTTTGTGTTTCCTGGTTCTCGCCGTAGCTATAAGTACCGTCTGGATTAGCTTTATCCGATTCATGAGCATTGAGCTTACAGACAACATGACCAGTTTCTCGAAGCCATACATTAATCGTACCATCATACGCACCAGTTGCTAATAACGTAGGATGAAAGTAAGCCATACAAAGAATGTCCTCCTCATGCTTCTTAGGCCACCTTTTACAGCTATCAGCTCCTTCGCCATCTACAAATACATTGATGAATCTGAACCAACCAGTAACATAAAATTTTCGAGCTGTACAAATAATCCCCGTCACCATAGCCCTTTCTGACGCGTAAAAACTCTGAAGCACAGCACCAACATTGAAATTCCAGACCTTAAATGAAACAAATTCGAGTGCAACATTTCGACCATGGCATGTTTGTACAGTATCTATATATATAATATCCTAGTGCAGCCCAATTCATGACCATTTGCCAGCGTTAAGTTTAGTTCAGAGAAACACTTAATTGGACATCGTATCACGAATTTGGGTTTTGACATGGTCTTATTAAGGAAGTGTGACGAATGGGGCGTGTTTTGGACACGATGTTAATTGGTCGAAAAGCGTACTTTACTAATAAATAAAAGAAGTTTACCTTGATAATTCCGTCTCTGGCGCCAGTCAGCAACCTTCTCATAGGTGGGTCAAAAGCCATGGCAGTAATCTCTAGAGGTGTGAGCACACCATCTTCCATTAGTGTATGAGCATTAACAAACTGCATGGATTTCTCTCCTGTTTCCATATCCCATACACTGACCACAGATTCCTCACATGCTGTTATCACTACCTGAAATATCATCAGAGATAACTGATCAGTAATTGATGGAATTAGCACCACCCAATACACAATATGATATAATGTCATTCTCATATGGTATAGATATATACACGGAGGGACTGAAGACAGGAAAAAAGAATTGCAAAGAACGATATCACGGGTATTACCTTAAAGGAAGGATTATATAGAACTTGTACAACAGGTTTATTGTGTGACAATATTTCAGCATGACGTTCATCTTCTTCACGACTCTCCAGCAATCCTGTAATAATAAATTCAGATATCGCTATCCACATAATATTATATTGTAGTTTATAACTTATAATTATTTCGCTTCCGATTACATATCCGACGTCTGCTGTTCACATAACTTTTAAGAACTTAACCATATTGTACGATAGCTTAGAGTCCGATTGTTTCTGGAATCTCAGGAAGCAGAAACACAAAACGGTGCAAATAGAAGCTATAAGCCCATGGAACACATACATGGAGCCTATTTTGAATCTCTTCATAATGTTCATTACAACTAATTCCGTTCGAATTTTCGAGAACACATTTGTTGTTTATCTATTTAGAATAAAGTCTTATAAATGCAAGGTTCATAATCTCCCCTGGTATATTTCATAATCAGTCTAATGTGTTCCACCATGTTACCTCCAAACGTGTAATCAGCTTCAGTGATTCGATTAAATAGATATTAAAGACGACTTATCTTACCTAGTTTATTAGTTGCTAAAACCAGATGCTGAAGATCAGGATTAAATAGAATGGTTGAGATAGGAAACGGTCCAAGGGAGATAATTCTACCACTAAGATTCTGGAGACAACTCTGATCCTTAAGGTCGAAAACACGGATACTTTTACCTTTGTCGATACTGAGAACTTGATGTTTCTTGCCAATCAAAACAATATGTACCACAGGCTTGGTGTGACCTTTCAGTAGCAATATACATTTATTGTTGACATACGGATTCCATATTCGAACATTGTAGTCCATACCTCCAGTCGCAATGATATTAAGTTTGGCACAGTAATCGAATGCAAACAAGCCTTTATTCACCTTGAAATAAGATGGTGATTTCTTTTTAAGAAAGTCTCCCAAATAAAGAGAGGTGGTACTTGATTGACAACACGACAAAAAACATCCCAATTCTGGGATATAAGCTATCTTAGTTACCCAGTCATCGTGGATTCCAGCCAGACGAAAAGCTTTGATATTTGGAAAATGGCCTTTTAGCAGCTCTGCAAAACTTATTCGCTTTGCCATCTCCTGCTTGGTAGGTAATGAACCAAAGAGTCCACTTCCACGTTGAATTTCAAAATATATCCCGTAATCATTTCCGGCGGTGTCACCCCATACCATTACTGACTGCTTCTTTCCGTCTAAATCCGCCCAATAGTCCATGGTGGTGACACAGTTCTCTAAACCCGTTATCACATATCTTTTGACAAATTTCTTAGCTGTGATATCATAAAAACTTATATCCCGATCAGTACTAGCAACCGCTATCATATTGACGTTATAGACTGACACCATGTCAACAAACCATGGCTGAGTTGCTCGATCATTCGGTACCGCAACAGTATGACACCTATTGTAACGCAACCCTAAACTCCAGAATGTAACAATACCATCTTTGCTGAGAGTTGCATATTTGCCATTCGTGTAGTCCATATGAGTCCATCGTTTATGGACATGAGGTGAATAAATGATTCGGACTATATTGTCATGGTGACGCGTATGAATGCATTTTATTTCTTTCGGAAAGGGTTTTTCTTTCAGCATTTCTAACATCTGTGATTTTTCCTGATATTCTAATAAATTGTAGCTAACGTATTCCTCCCAATCTAATGTTCCGTCACAGTTAGCGTCCATTTTCATAAACAATGTTTCCACTTCCTCTTCATCTATTGGCTGAAAGAAACAAAATTTTATGTCTAAATGTCTACAGATCATTATAATGTTGTACATTTTGACTAGTTCAGTGATTGGGTGTATTCAAGAATAAAATGCGGGCAGTTGCATTATTATTTGTTTTTAAAGAAACCATCCCAGAATGATCTGATGCGACAGGTGGTGATAAAAAAATATCCATTAATTATAGACTATAGACTAGAACTTGGTTACGCTTTGGCAACTCTATCAAAATAACCATTTTCATTCAAATCTGCTAAAAAACACTTTTGAATGTGAATTTATGATTATCTCTTACCTTATTAGATGTCTGCCTGAGCGCATCTTTGAATTCATCCATACTAAGTCCAGGCTCGCCATCCTTGTCCGCTTCTTTAAAAATTGACTGGAGACGGGCAAGTTTTACATTTGCAGCAATTTGTTCTGGGGTTGATTCTATCGATTGTTGAACAATATCACTATCTCTCATACCATATTCCCGAGTATCTTTACTATCCAACACGGACGTGGATGAACTGGCGAAAAATAGCGAAAAACCACGCTGTTTTTTCGTCAGTGAAGGCTTACACCCATTTGCTTTCTTGGTGTCTTCTTGGGGATCTTCAACTTCTGGAAGTAGTTGGGGTGCTATGGTCACAGTTTTCTGGGCAATCGTTTCTCTCTTTCCCTCCATTTTGGTTCAATAACGATTAATGTCCAAAGTCCTTAAACTTTGTCTGCCATCTTTGACAACCGTGCCATTGTGACGTTACCAATAACGTCATGTGTTTGTGACGCCAATAATGATAGTGGGCATTTTTGACAGTCAGGTGAAAGTAGACTTGAAAGACAATCTCGTCGTGTCCAAGCCAACTGTTGCCGAGAGGACAGATACTGTGATTGTTAAGTAGGCACCGTATGCCTTCATTGTTGTATATTTCTGATTCCAACACGGTAAGGTGGATTTTTCGATATAACTAAGTTCATAAACGGCACATACAAATCTTTGTATTATACTATCCAGCCGATAATTGATAGGCGTGTCAGAAATAAAATCACCCTAGATATTCTAGAAATTCTGAAATCTTGAAAATGAATGCACACAAGAGATAGCTTGAGATAGTAAGGCAAAGATGATAAGTGTAGGAATCTGGTGATCATTTTTCAAATATTGCATCTAAATTAACTAATCAAAAGCAAGTTAACAGAAAAAGGCCTACATGTAATTATTATAAAAGTTATGTTATTGAAATTGAAGAAATTGCCACTTCCATGTTAATTTCTAGTGGAGAATGTTCGATTGACCACAATAAAAATATGAAGTTTTTAAACAATTATATTCGTTAAATGCAGTTAAAAGTACTGGTTTAGCTAAATTAAATTCTTTTTTTCTCAAATGCGGTGCTTATACATTAAGTGGTCCTTTGACTCATATATATAATCTATGTAATCTATACAAACATATTTCCTGATAATTTCAAAGAAGCAAAAGTAAGTCTGACCCAAAAATTATACATCAATTTTTGTTTTATCTTGTCAATCTAGTGTATCTAAACTGCTTGAAAGACACTATTCAAAGCATATTACAATTTTTCTAAATGATAACCAATTCTTTGCTCGCAACAGTCTAGATCTACACAACGATGTTACGACAATGGAACTATTCGTCTTCTCGCAATATTACGCATGCAGTTTCACAAGGATCCATCTTAGGTCCCTTGTTGTTTAATCTTTATCAATAAATTACCATTATATATAAATTCAATTTTTGCGGATGATATTACTATTTATACCTTTGGTAAAACTATAATAACGGATATACAACTTAAATTGCAAGAAGTCTTAAACTGGTATTCTAATGTCATGATTTTTAAATGAAAAGAAAACCAAATGTATCTCAATCACAACAGCCCAAAAAGAAGGAATTCAGGAAATTTATCAGTTGAACTTTATAATCAGTATATTGAACAAGTTGAAAACTTTAAATTACTAAAGTTATTGTTATTGTCAATCAAAAGTTATTTCAATTACGCTAGTTAAGAAAAGTTTAGATTTCGGGTAAGGGAGGGTTTGATTTTTCGGGTAAGGGAGGGTTTGATTCTCCCAAATGTACAGGCATTGGGTGGAGCAGACACCTTATTTAGAAATTAGGATTAAGGGTCTTGATATTGGGTTTTCTTCTGATTCTGATCTGAAATTAGAAAAAATATCTCACCCAATGGGCGAGAAGTATAGTATCTGTTATGTTCTGATTGTTTTTAGTTTAGTATGAACAATATTATCATTTAATTCTTTTTTAATTTTATTCTTATTTTTTGATTATGCAACTATCATTTTCTGCTTATAGACTTGAGGGAATTTCTCTTGAAGGCTCTTATAGTGGGAATGAACTATCTTGCTTGCTCGATTGCTGGTTGTACTGAACGGGACAACAAAGGGTGCTATGCCTACATTATGGTGAATATTTAGTCCTATAGGTCTTGCTGTATTCAATGTCTCAATCCAATGGGCTTCCTTAGATTGGCGGAATTTGGTAGTTTCATCTTCGGGCAAGTCAATTTCTATGCGCTCAATTGGGATTAGGGTGAGATTGTTCTACAATTTAGGATTCGTATGACCTACTTTTCAAACCTCTTTAGATATAAACAAACTCCATATTCGAATATAAATTCAAAACTTGTGGTGCAAAAACCACGTATCAATCTGATTAATCTGAGTATCAAGTGCGAAGGGTCAATTTTATGAAATGATCTAAGGGATAATTATAGATCAGATTTTAATACTTTTCGAAGAATAATTTTTGATTATCTTTCTTAAGTATAAGAATACTTCCTTTTCATTACAGGTATTCATAACGTAACTAAGACTGCGTTACCATACCATTTTAATCATATTACCCAATTGTCGCTCTTGTATCTCTCAGTGTCCATGTTCATTTTTTTTCTATGGGGTTGGTGGATGCTGTGCCTGTGAATCGTATCCTTCAAACCTTAGATTTGACCAATAATACACCTGCTTACTAATTGTTATCTTGACTCTAACAGTTATGGTTCAATATCATGAATGATTCGATTGTTTATACTAATTCAATAATTTTTTACTCTTTTCCCACAGGTAGACTACATATTGTTTCACTAACAATTCTATTTTTGGCCTGAACTTAATTGATTTGGCAAATTCAAAATTACTCTTAATGTCAGAGGATGAGTAAACATCTGGTCTTGAGCATGGATAAATTCTACCTCACCCTCCATTATAGAAAGAAAGCTTGCCAGGCAAGGTAATATACGCCCACTGGCAGCTTTGATTTTGAACAAAACAGAACAGTAACAATTACCAGTATGAAATATTCAACCTTCAGTTTGAACATTCAACACTTCTTTTGAAGTCTTTCGATACTGTATAATATTCTGATTTTCGATAGGATTCATCCTTGTTTGATAACAAACATTCCACCAAGTTTCGACAAAATCCATCAAGAATTGTGCCTTCTAGAGTGTTTATGGACTAAAATTGAAAGCATCTTAAAGAACAAGGGCAATAACTCATACTAAATATTTTTCGATTTTTCTGATTTTCAATAGTATTCATCCTTTGGTGATTACAAACACTCACGCCAAGTTTCGTTAAAATCTGTTAATAATTGAACTTTCTAGAGTGCTTACAAGCTAAAAATTGAACGCGTTTCAAGAACAAAGGCAACAACTCATCCTAATTTTTTTTTGATTGTTCAATAGGGTTCATCCTTGGGTATTTACAGACAATCATACTAATTTTCGTCAAAATCCATCAAGAATTGTGCCTTCTAGAATGATTACAAGCAATTGTGGACGGACGGACGGACGTGGGTGACGACAATACGCTCCGCATTTCACGTGGGCACATAAAAATGTGAACATGATATGGAGTAGGGTTTGGGTAACCCACTCGCAGCACTTGCACTGACTTTTGACTTGCGTTTTTTTTTTGCTTCATATGAATGTATATGTATTTCAATGTCTTTACATCGTGTGGTTATGTACGTTAGCATGAACTTGTGTATATTATGTATTTTTCTGTATAATGTAATATATATATTATTATCTTGTTAAATTGTGATGGCTTGTACATCTTTTGTGTTCATGTACTTGATCACAGCATGGTAATCCATTTAATACACATATTGTACTTACGTGTTTGTTAAACAAGTTGTCCATCGAGGTATTGTGTATTTTTTTCATTCATTACATTGCCCCCATGTGCTGAATGTTAGACAGGACCATGTTCTTGCCTAACCTACACTGACACGGCACCAGCACTGGAATTTTCTCTAAAATATATTTCCCGGGCTTTATAACTTAGGGAATCGATAAATCGTTTACGTAATATGTTCTTTGGAATATAAAGATATTTAATCAAAGGACAATGAGATATTTATTGTTAGGTATTGCCAAGGTCAAGAAGGTTAGCCTACTCAGCTTTTCATTTCTTTTGTTAGTTACAGGACGTTTCGTGTCGTTTCGTGAGTATGCTTAATCATCTGGACACTTGGTAGGCCTATCTTTTTTCATTATAAATGTTGCCTAATTGTTATGGGCGTTTGTAACACTATTTCCAAAGACAATATAACTGTTGTGATCGGTATTCTGCCTTGAACCTATATATAGGCTCTGCTTGAACGTAAATATTAGCCGAAATAAAAATATTCTATCTACAAATTACCTCCCTTGAACTTTTAAGTTAGTCACAATTTATTTGTTTTTGCCTTCACGTTAGACGTGTTTGTTGTTTATATTGAGCAGCAATGACGGATGTGGCGCCATGAAGAGTATGTTTACCCTCCTAGACACTCGATATCACTTTTGAATACTAGAAATACGTATGTACTTATGACTTCAGTCACTTTCCTTTTCACATTAGTATTTTTACTATTATTATAGTATATTGTTGTCATGGCGTAACTTTTACCAGTTAGGCTTAGCAGCTCTTTTTTTTTAAATATCTCTGTGGATATAGCATTGAGGAGTAGTACTAGTAGTTGAATCCGACTGTGAGTGTGATTCCCTAAAACGTCTGTAACAGGTGTTGCCTGGTTGTGGGAAACAGCAAGAACCAAGAATTCATAATTTTGGTAGCTATTTAGATTTAAATCTCCCACTGTGTTGTCACCTTGACATGTCATGGTTGCTATTCAAGCGAGATAATGGGAAGACGCGTTCGATCACAAAAAGTGTCCATTGAATGATAGTGATTACATTTATTAAAAATCAAAAATATCAATTCATAGACGGCATTATTATAAATTAGCATGGTCTACACGAAAAATAAAGAAAGAAATTGTGATTTGACCAAATGAAAGCTTTTAAAAATATTCGTTTTTTGATGTGAAATGTTTTGATTCCCGAATTTGTGCACCACCTTTGGCGCAAATATAGTTTCGATTTTTTTGTCTTTTCAGATCCAATTCGGACAGTTCGGGATTTGGAATTTTACATCCAACGGGAAATTAAGTTTTGTGTTCAATATTTTGGCGTTTGATTGTATTAGAAGCTTGAGTTGGGTTATCACGATGAATGTTCAGTCCATTCGGTACCAGTCTGTGGCTTCTTGCTGTAGATGTCTGAACTAAGATGTTTGATTTTGATGGTGGAGTTTTCGAGAAAAAAAATAGGGATATAATGTTGAGATGGATAGATAATTTTCTGCGCATGTTATCTACCAGCTGGATCTTCCCGACCAATCTTTACAATCTAGCACTTACATTATTAATGGGCCTGTCCATCTGCAAGTGATTGGAATAACAAAGAAAGATTATACATTATAATAATACGACTTGTACTCTCACAAAGCTTTCTCCTCCACAGTGCAAAGTATTTCTACTAACAACTCTGTGTCCAAGATACCATCTTAAATCAATGGTGAGAAAAATTTCCTGATTAATTAATTTATGGATACAAGAAGGGTTTGGGTGTTGTTTTTTGAATTATTAATAATGATACGAATCACTCACATCAAATATTTATCTACGAATATAAAAAACAACTACAAATAGACTAGTACTGGGTCTATATTGGTTATTTTAACACAGTCATTTAGCAGCAAGATTTTAAAGAAATTTTGAGGAGTTCTTCAATTTGGTTGTTTTGAGGTGGTATATCTTCTTAAGTCAGGTAAGAAGAAACGTACTTATAGAAATCTTAATATAACATGCACTTAAATATCTTAAGTCACCTGGACTCCTAGATTGTAGAAGGTTTCAGTATATTTTTTTGTGAAACTATGAGCTGTATAATATCTCAAAATCGCCTTATATAAAAGACTTAAAGGTACATGGTACATTGTACTGTACCGGTACCTGTTTTTACCTTCACTCTAATACTGTGTTATTACTTCTGTAATGCAAATGGACGGCGAAGTACGAATACGAAAATACGCAATCCAACAATATGGCACATTGGCAGTTTTCTGTGTTCAGATCGGAAGAATGTGAAGACTTATTGCAACTCAGTATGGCATGATCATCATGACGTTGCCTTCAAAGGCTCCTTATTTTATCGAGATGGTAAACGATAAATAACGTGTGTACTAGTCATAACAAAAGTTTAGCAGTTTATAGGCCAGTCGTAAATAATTTACCATGTTGTCATGCTAAAGCTTAGATTAAATTTTTATCATACTTTCGACGAAATATTTTTGACTGACACGAACTCGAAAGCAAGCACTATTTAACGTACTAGACTTTCACTCATATTATGATAAACTTTGAACGTCTAAGTTGAGAAAATATCACAAAAGGTTTGAAAGCTATTTGATTAAAGTAAAATACCAACAGTGAACCCAAGAGGGCCAAGCTTACAAGGTTACTGGTAAGTAAGCTCTGACATTTTCTGGGTTGAGTAGCTGTTTACAATGATGTAAGCAAGTTTGTGTTTCTGACCCTTTCAGGATTACTTTAACATGAGAAGTCGACAGGTCTTCAAGATCCTAGTGCTGACAGTGGTTCTATATTTAGTAATTCAGATTGCTTGGATAACACAGTCCTGTTTTCAACAACAACATCAACAATGGATTTCTGATGAGCACTGCGATGACGTCACTCTACAATCGTATGTTTTTCCAGACGTGATTCCACGTGACCTTATTGAATTGGATTCAAGGAAAATTCCAAATGTGTTCCATTATGTGTTTTGTAGTCAGAAGACAAACCATTCGTTTTTGTTTGAGAATTACCTCAGTGTTATAAGCGCGTGGAGAAATTTTGAACCGGATGTAATTGAAATTCATTACAAGGGTAAGATAATTCAAGACAAGTATAACACGTGGTTAGAAGATCTGAAATCGATTATACCGTGTCTGGTTGTCAAGGAAATGCCTGGTTACTGGAAGGAGAATGATGTCTGTGACATTTCTTATGCACGAGCTATTCTTCAGGATAGGGGTGGAGTGTACGTGTCCAATGATGTCATTTTAACAAAACATGCAGCGCAACTTTTGAACAAAGAATTCAGTTTTTTAACAGATCTTGACAACAACGTTAAGGTCATTTTTAGCAGCAGGAAGCATGAAAATATAACACTAATGCAAGCGAAAAACCCTTTCACAGTCGTTCCTTTTACAAATATACCCAATAACGAAACAGGTCTTCATAAATGTGTGCATGAAGGATTGTTTAATCTAACATCATCAGAATGTGTGGTGTTGAGCACAAAATACTTTCCAATAGATTTGTTTCGTACGGATTCTAATTTAGAGGAATATCTTCACTCGCTATACTACGTCAAAACAGCTGTGAATACATCATTGGGAATATCCACGGTTCCAGAAGTCTGCAGAGAGATATTGCGGATACAAAATATCGTGCACTATATATGGTTTCACCCGATGACTTTGACCTTCATGATGTATTTGAGTGTAGTTAGCTCCCTTTATGTTCTAAAAGCAGAACGTGTTTATATTCACGGTGACCTTCGTCTAAATGGTGAATATTGGGAATTGATTAAATCCAATCCAAGAGTCACCCTCGTCTACAGAGAACTCACAACATATATATACGGACATAGAATTAAATACACTACGCATGTCAGTGACGTATTACGTGCGGAAATTTTATCTAAATATGGCGGAATATATTTAGATTGGGACGCAATGTGGCTTAATCCAGTAGATAGCATATTGCATTCAGGGCATGAGGTAATTTTAAACTTCGATCACATGGTGGCCTCTCAATCATTCCCTCAACAAATAAATTTGGGAGTTGCTATAGCAGCTCCTAGATCTCGATTTATCTTGGCTTGGCAAAAAACACTTAAGAACTACAGAAGTGATGATTTTTATTATAATGCTTTAGAGTTGCCTTATAAAGTGTACGAACGAAACCCCAACTTGGTTCATATTGACACCAAACTACAGGTGATGTGCTTCCGCCTGAAATGTCACCCAATTTTTAAAGAAAACCATCGTGATTGGACAAAACATCAAGACTTCAATTGGAAGGAAGTTTATGCCATACATTTTACGTACCCAGAGCCTCATGAATATGGTTCTGAAAAATATCTGTTTAATTCTACTGGTTTATTTGCTGAAATAGGACAATATATTATTGAAAAGATGAAAAGTAACTCCTAGACGGAAAGCTTGATAACATCGCTTGACTCTGCAAAAAAAGTGATATTGTTGTGTCATGAGGGATAATGTCAAAATAATACAAGCTAATATTCACAAAGTGAAAATGACATGATACATAACTTCAAGTGCAACTTTAACATGTTTCTATGTTTCTGTTAAAAAAGTTCTTGGAGGTTCCAAATGTCAATTGCATTTAATCCAACTGTTGTCATAATGTGTACATAGACAATATTCTTTTCTTACCGGGATGCCAAATCCTACTCAAAATTATAAGCTTGATACCTTATACGATCTTTGATGGATGGTAGTGTCTACAAAATATTAGGAATATACAGTGGCTCAAAACCTTTGTTAGTTCTTTGGTTTGATCTGAATCTATATCACAATTTCGTATCTTCTTTTGTTTTCGGATATATTCGTAGACGAAAATTATCAGAGAGCTATAACGAACACAAAATTGTAAGCTAATTTTATTATGGCAGTGGCTATTTGCCGGTGGTAAATAGCCACTGCCTTTTATTATGATTTGTTCGATCTTGACATAACCCGACGGCCAGCTTTGTTTTATTATTCAGCATAGTAATATTTCATAAACGATGCAAAACAATTTAATGATTTTATTATGAAATATTAAACAAATAAAAACAACAGATCATGAGTTACATATAAGTATAAGTATAAGTAAATTATTTATATAAAAGTGTGTAAGAGGGTTTTTCTCTCTCTATTATTCAATCATTTCCTGGTCCCTGATCAGCCTGCTACTGTCGATCTTTCGAGCTTCGGAGTTTGACAGTGGAGGAGGTTCCTTCGTCAAGGGCCATGTCCATATTGTTGCTCCACCAACGGTAGCTTCTTCAGTTCTTGTAGCTGACAGTCACCCATTTCTCACTCGGGAATTTCATTTCAGCGAGAGCAGGGCAAATTGGATTAGTTAGTGGATCATGTCAATAGATTTGTAAAAGTGAAAGATGAAGAGCATGATACCAGTTTAACATTAAACACTTACACTATTTTGCACATATTTATATACAAATAAAATATAGATCTTTTGAAAAAAAAAATTGTCTGTCCTAAATACCAGCCAAGACAATACTCTTTGATTCTGAAGAATATGATTTAAGCTATAGTAGCTATTTTGATTATGAATAATACAAGACTGATGCTCAACCAAACATTTTTCCATTCCAATTTCCAATGTATCGATTAAAACATAACAGAAATATGTCTCTTTATAAATAAAACATTTTGTCACAATGAGTGCCAATTTTGTAACTGTATTTACATGCTTTCTGTTTTATCCGCTAAATTACTTTAAATGTTAACATTTCCTCGAAATTCTTATTCTCACAGAAATGATAACCTAGGATGTGGAATATTGATGTGACCTTTTATTAGCTTTGGTTTTAAACCTCTTGTCCATCTTTAACTAGTTCCTATTTATCCAGACTGGAAACGATTAAGGTACTCTGAAATAAAGTATGATTAATATATCAATTTATAATATCTCGCATAAGACTGATGACACATTCAGTATTCATTTCAAGAAAAACCAAGAGACCAATTTTAGTATATTTCCATTCCAGAGATTTGACACTTGTTAAGTTCAGATACAAATGCATTCATTTCCTATTACTTTAAATATAACGATGACAAAGAAGGGAACAGAAATAGTACTTTTAATTGCAGGTATTGTACAGCAATAATTTAAAATGTGCAGACATTTCTTTTGTACTCTACCAAGTATTATGTTGTGCTCGTGAGTACCAAGAGTACAAAATGACAAACCGAAAATGAGGTATGACAAAATATTTTGATTTTTTTTTGTCTTTATTTTTCAGCTGTATTAATTTTGTTATCAGTGTTCTTTACAGGACACAATACTGTAAGCTTTTTTACTTATTTTATATACCCCTATTGACGATATCCCATTGTTCGGGCGGGATGTTATATCTAATAAATTTCCGAAATATCCTGAATATTTTAGATAGTATTTATAACACCCAGTGGATAATAAATAAGTAATGCCGGAAGAACTACCTACACTAAAATGTTACGCCAGAATGCTTTATCAAATATATAGTCGTGGTCGTCGACTGAATTGACCACGTTCGTAGATACGAGTTGCAACGCATGAGCTTTAAGGTCTGACTTTCAAATTTTTTTTGTTTTTTTTTTTGTTTTTTTTTTATTTGGTTTAGTAGGGTCTTGTATCCACCATCACTTACTGACCCACGGCGTTAGCTATCTATGATTGATAGAGATATTTCTCATGATAGGATTTGTCAAAGTTTCCTAATAACAAATATTAAGTCTATCTCGCTGGTCGATTAACTGAACAGGTCTTTAAGGGAAGAGTTATGGCTCTCATTTCATTTTATTCTATTTTCAAAAAAACAAAAAAGACAAAAAACACCATAAAACAGCAAATGAGCCCTTGTCGGTTAATAAGTCAGATAAAACACTCGGGTTTTTATGATATTCAAAATCTCTCGGAATGTGGGATTTTAAATATCATAATAAAAACCTCTACCGTGTTTTATCTTATACTTAAGACACCGACCTTGTGGATATATTATAAATCATACCTTACCAGATATGGAAATAGAAAGCAGCAAAAACAAACAATCTAGCAAACTACATTACAAGGGGGAGAAATAGAGAGTAGGCTTATATCATTTGTTACTTCCAGACAACAATTAATTATCGAGTCAGCAAATTGAAGTTGTTTCTAAGTGTGCAAAGTTTTGATTATATTAAGATATAAAAACGTTAGATAATTAGAGTTGGAGGTTACCATCTATCTAGTATTAGTATGAAGAAAAATGAAGGAAAGCATCAATATTTTTGTGGATGAGATATTTCATAATCGCCTACTATCTTGACTTCCGGAGACTTCAGCACCTTCCCTTGATACCATTAGCCTCTATTTCTTTACAAATAACTCCACTACAGAATATAATTCAATAAGTGATGGCATTGCAGGGTTTACAAAATGCTGACAACATGAAGCACAATATTATTGTTTCAATACACCTTAATAGGAACTACCTAATCAACCAAATGATCAGATTAAGAATGAAAATATTCTCCTGCTGCTAAAAGGGGCTCTTAGTGATCAAGAAGGTTTATTTGCCACCTATAACTGTTTTTCGCACCTTTTTTCGTAGCTTATGTTGTCCGATTTTTTCTCATTTAACCAAAGTGATAAATAACTCTAAATGTATCAACCTGGATTTTAAAAGGATGAAACATCTCAACCACAACCAGATAAAAAGCAAAACCCAAATCTTTTATTTTAAAAACCAGAAAGGTTTTATTGGACGTAGACATATCAAAAGTTATCATCGTTAATAACTGATGATGCAGTCCACCTTATCTTGAACAGAGATATGAACTTCAGTAAGAATTTCCGACATGCATAGATTATTTAAAAAATCAAACACGGTCGTATTCAATTTAGATGTTTAAAAGATTTGGTTTTTAAGATTGTTAGCAGAAGGAAATCTCACCAATTAGAAAGAGTTAATCAACTTTAATTGGACCTTCTAGGTGGAGTTTCACCATACCTCGTCATCATAATAGGTGGCGTTACTGTAGGACCAGGGTCGATAACTCACAACATCGGTTAATTTCCATGTCGCTGTATGGTATCGTCTACAAAAAAGGAGTAATATATTCATCTTCAAAATGTGTTTTTTTTCAGATTTTAAATATAAGATAATCAAATCAAAAAATCTAAACCGTCCAATTGAAATTTGAAATAAAAAAATACATAAAAATACTCCAATTTTTATTGAATCCTAATTACCATTTTATATAACGTATCTTTTATTACATAATAGAATAAATGGTACGAAAACTGAACACTTTATAATTCATTAGAAATCTTACCTTCTGTATGCTACGAAAACTATGGCGGCTATAACTAATATTATGATGATTGGTATACAAATTCCTAGAGCTACCTTTCCTCCCTTTGTTAATCCACTTGTATTTTTTTCTGGTACAGGCAAAGTTTCATTTACTAGGGTGGAGGAAGTAACTGATGAAACAGCAAGAATAGAGCTTGGTGAGATCACAAGAGAAGTGGTTTCTGGTATATCGATATACGCTGACGATTCTGTGGTAAGGCTACTTAGTGATAAGATATGTGTTGCTAGAGAGGATGCTATTTCTTCTGGTATATAACTGGAGATAGGAAAGAGGATTTCACTAGAAACAGACGTTGAGAATGCTGTCATATCAGATTGTGTTTGAGATTCGAGTAGTTCAGAAGAAATATAGGAATATGTGTCCAGTAGACTGGAATCTACATAGCTAACATCATCTGTAGGTACTACAGTTTCGGTGTCTGACGAAAAGAGAGCACTATTAAAACCTGATACATAAGCAGAACTTGTGTCTGTTGAAGTTGCAAGCTCACTGCTTAGATTTATTACAGATAAATCCGTGATAGTTTCAAATAAAGATTTTTCATTGAACACAGATTCAGATTTGCTTGCTGTAGAAGAAAACTGTGATGTACTTGGCGAGAACCTAATATCATTTAACGTTGATCCTACCAGGAACTGGGTTGATACTAAGTCTGTTTGCTTTATCACTATATCTGATGATATCGGATCTACCAATGATGACGTTGGAACTTTATCTGATGACATCAGATCTACCATTGACGACACCACATTAATTACTGGTGACGTTGGTACAATATTTGACATCTCATCTACTACTGATAATGTTGGTACAATATTTGACAACATCATATCTTTAAGTGATGACGTCGGTGCTATATTTGACGACATCTCATCTATAACTGATAACGTTGGTGCAATATTTGACAACATCACATCTTTAAGTGATGACGTTGGTGCTATATTTGACGACATCTCACCTATTACTGATGACGGTGATACTGTATTTGACATCACATCTTTAAGTGATGACGTTGGTTCTATTTTTGACAACATCACATCTTTAAGTGATGACGTTGGTTCTATATTTGACAACATCAAATCTTTAAGTGATGACGTTGGTTCTATATTTGACAACATCAAATCTTTAAGTGATGACGTTGGTTCGATATTTGACGACATCACATCTTTAACTGATGACGTTGGTACTATATTTGATGATATCATATTTATTACTGATGGCATCAAATCTAATACTTGTGATGTTCGTACTGTACCTGACGATGCAAATGATTGCATTGCTAGTATTCCTGATAACTTAGCCGAACTTTCCTCGGGGAATGCACGCGATTCACTTGTAGATATTACCGAGTCAGAATCTACAGAAAAAGATTGTGAACCTCGATTATTCAAATTTATGTTTAGCGAAGCGATATTTCTGATAGTGTTACTTGGCCTAAATGAAGATTGCTCTGAACTTTGAGGTAGTGCACCACTTGTCACTTGTGGTACGTATGACTCCGGTAGCACCAGATAGCTGGTTGGTGCAATTTGAAAGGCTGTTAATGTAGTGCTGGTGTAATACGATGGTATTGTAGTTAGTGATACTAAGGTTTGTATTTGACTCTCTTCCAATATGCTTCCTGAAATTGATAAAAGAAAAAGATAATTTAGAGCTTTACGGGTTTGCTTCATTCCATGTTTGAAAGTTAGCTTGCCTAACTAGTAAAGATACAGTTACTATAGTAGCTTTGTTTAAAATTCAAGAGCATTGCAAAGAAGGTACAAGTTACATTTTTAGTCCCGAAATAAAATGCTTAAGTAAACATTTTAAAATCACTATGTTTTAATTTTTGGGGTTGGTGTTACAAAACTGATATAGGGAATTAAGCAAAACAAAGGCCAAATTGTAGAGAAATATGTCTTCTACTCCTACTATTTAGAGAGTGAACAGTTAGAAACCAATTGAAGGCTAAGGATAATATGAGTATGAGCATTTATTTTGTGGACAATCGTTCAATTTTTTGAGAAAATCCTGTTTAAAAAGACTGACTGTTTTTTTTTATTTTAGAAGATATTGTTCATCTTATAGTGTTAAGAACTATAATTGCCTTGTAAGAGACAATATTGAGAAAACACTGGCCAGTCTGTGGAACATGTAATAAATGTATGTTATTTATTGGTCCGGTAGTCTTATACACTCCACATAACACCTTGACGCAGTTAAACATAAGAACATTTCTAACATGGATGGAATTACACGAACGATCTGAGCATGACAGACATACATTAATTTGGTGGTTTATATTTCTGTAGTTTTTGGGTAAACTATCGATAGAATTAATACCAACACGGCCATATAACAACACGATAGCAAATACCATTTAAGCTGATGCAACTTAACTCGGTAATACTTTTGTAAAGCTTTTCTGGAATTATAGAAGATATAGGACTAGAAATGCGTACGGTGCAAATAGGAGTTTAAATACTAATACGAATAGTATTATACCAATATGACAGACGATTTTCTCCGAGACCGAGATCAGCTGTGGGCACAGTCACAGTATGTCATAAAAACAAATTGCATTTATTGTGATGGATTGCCAAATTAGTTTGCTCGAACTTGTAATTAAGAAGTGCACCCTATACAATGTAGTATAATTGAGTGCCAGAGTATCAGTTGAACAAGATTGCGAAGTTGATTAATACAGGAGTCATGTTTTGTTTTCATCCTGTTTCATTAATCTCTGATGACATTTATAAAGGATACGAGTTACATATTTGAACTGTGTGTACTTGATGGTGAAAGGTATTTTTGATATGAAAGGAAATCTAGTTTAAATCTTAATACTCAAACCTTTAAAAAAATCTCTGAAGTATGAATCAAAAGGAGTATAAATAAAGACTATTATCTAAAGTACAAAATAATAACGTATGAACCAACGTATTTACGTGACGCCCGCTGCATATTTTGTTCCCCAATGTACAGGACAAAACACGGCAAAGGGATTTTATGATAATAAAAATTACGCATCCCGAGGGAAAGGGTTTTAAATATCACAAAGATAGCTTGTCAGGCAAGGTAATATACACCCACTGGCAGTTTTGATTTTAAACAAAAATATTTGGCAGTAACAATTACCAGTATGAAATATTCAACTTTTTGGGGCGACACTCGACACTGCATAATTATTACCAAGTTTCGTCAAAATCTGTCTACCTTCTAGGGTGTTCACAGGCTAAAACTATAACGCGTTTTTAAAAACAAGGGCAATGACTCAAATCAAATATTTTTCGATTCTTCTGATTTTCGATAGGGTTCATCCTTGGTTGATTACATACACTCATACCAAGTTTCGTCAAAATCCACCAAGAATTGTGCCTTCTATAGATTATTTATGGGCTAAAACTGAACGCGTTTTCAAGAACAAGGGCAATAACCCATTCTAAATATTTTTTCGATTTTCGGATAGGGTTCATCCTTGGGTGGTAACAAACACTCACACCAAGTTTCGTCAAACTCTGTCCATAATTCATCCATCTAGATCGTTTACGAGCTACAAATTGAACGCGTTTTCAAGAACAAAGGCAATAACTCATACTTAATATTTTTCGATTTTTCTGATTTTCGATAGGGTTCATCCTTGGGTGGTAACAAACATTTACACGAAGTTTCGTCAAAATCTGGCAATAATTGAACATTCTAGAGTGTTTACAAGCTAAACTTGAACGCATTTTCAAGAACAAGGGCAATAACTCATACTAAATATTTTTCGATTTTTCTTATTTTAATAGGGTTCATTCTTGGGTGATTACAGACAATCATACTAAGTTTTCTCACTTCACCTGAGTAGTATACCATGAAATTGTATTCCGTTATTTAATACTAAGTTTCGTCAAAATCAGTCAAGAATTGTGACTTACAGAGTGTTTACGAGCAATTGTGGACGGACGGACGAACATGGGTGACGACAATATACACTTCACATTTCATGTGGGCGTATAAAAACCAGAGGGGAAAGTGTTTATCTCACTTATCAACACTCCTTTGCTAAGGGGCACAACTCGTGCCTTTAAGACTCGGTCAGATAATCAACCAGTGAGATAGACTTACTTTTTGTAATTCTCTATTATTTGAAAACCGATGAAGGAATTATGATGGAAGATAGGTATTCTGGTAATGACAAAAGAGGTCAAATCACCCGGCGATCAGTCAGCTAGACATTACGTTTGATAGTATTTTCTGGTGTCTGCAGTAGTTCCAGAAACTTTAAATCTCCGGATAACATACAATTTACAGGTAGCGTGTCCATTTGATATCAAATGAGAGGGCTTCAGTAATATTGTAAGTCCCACCATAGCAGGAGGATGACGTCACTAGATGTTGTTAATCCATGTACAGCAATATTGGGGTGTCGATCAAATTTTACTTAGGGACATAGAATAGGAAACTTTCGAACACAAATACACAGTACCTGTGGATAAATCTCATCTTTGGAATCTCATAAAATGTGACCAAAACTCAGGTTAAACAGATTTCATCCCAAGTTTCTATTTTGTTGTGAAGTGGCACAGTATCAAAATACACGTATTTCGTTTTCATGGGTCAAAACAACATATCGATTTCTTTTGTTATCGTGAACAGAAATATTTTTTGTGTGGATTTGTTCATTTCTGAAGGCAATCTCCGCCTTGGAGAAAGATGAGTGGAACAGAACACATCTGAATAGACCCATTTCAACATGTGAACTTTAACTTCTTGAATGCGTACTTGATCTTTATTGTTTTCACAAATACCTACATGCCAATTTGAATGAAAATGAGTTGAAAAACATTCACAAAAACGGCGGTTAATCCTCACAAAATGCCATACTTTTCAATTTACTCAAATTTTTGGATCATATATTTACAAACTGGTGTCGGTTTTAATTCTTATCTTCCCTACTGCGAAAAGATGCTGAAAATGGGCTATGAAATGTTAAATTTTAAATATGTGATATCACAAAGGTTAAATTCAGAAATTCGAACTTGATTCTATGGGGTTTTTTTTTCATTAAATCTATTAAAATCAGTAGATTTGAGAACTTATATGAGGAAATGTGACCGTCGTTCAGTAAAAAAAATGAAGAGAGTTTTGTTGCGGGTGTTAGCATTCCCGGAATTCACACAAACTGATAAAACCTCAGTTATCTAAGTTCATTATTTCAAGAAAAATATGAAAAGGAATCAAATCCGTGAAGGTCAAATCGATTTATCAGCTGGTAAAGTTTCTACAGAGGACAACTTCCTAAAAATTTAAACAGCTCCTGATGATAATTTGTGGATCAACCTCTTTAATTATAAAAAAACTTTTCAACAATTTTAACCACACCTCTGAGATTGTTACAATCACGAGAGAAAACCTTGGACGCTTCTTATCTGTTACCAACTTCGTGTAATTATTTATTTCAAACTGGCCTTACACCGTGATAAAATCAAACAGCTTAGTTACCCCTATGTTTACTATTGGTCACGGCCGTTCAACAAAAATCTTTTGTTTGTCATTCGGATTTAGATACATTCGTTTACAAGACGTTTAACATCAGACCAGCAGTCGGTCCAAATCATCAACATCTATAGAAATCGAACAATCATGCAAACTTTCCTAATAGAATGACAGTTTGATGTGGTTAAAATAAACTTGATAGCCTGAAAATGACACATAAACGATATTACAAACAAACTTAGCTGAAAGAAGGTGAGCGTGGTGTGTGAGTGTGATGTTTTAAGATACGTATAATATTTGGGTATGATGTCCGTAAAAAGGCATAATATAAGTTATCTAACATACATTTACAACATCAAATGCTCAGGTATATATCATGCAGTTATATGATTGAGGGATATCGTGAATTCATAGGTTAGATAAGTTATCATGAAGTCATTATGTTAAATTAGATATCTAAATCATATGTTGGAATAGATACCATTATGTTACCATGAAGTTGCGGAAAAGGTGGGGATATCTTAAATCATATGTTAGAATATATACCATCTAGAGTTATATGTTGGAATAGGTATCTTTAATATAGATTAGATATCTAAAGTAAAGGTATCACTGTTCCCGATACGCATACAGAATTTAAAAAACCTCTTTACAATCCCTTTAAAGAAATCGATAAATAAATAAAGCAGGAGCTTTGTAAAATCATGTGTAAAAGTAAGTTATACGTTAGACATAAAATATATCCTATTTATTCAAAATAATACTTATGTTTAAGTCAGAGCATCACGAAATGGGTGTGTGACACTATAACATTGATTATATGGTTTCAAATTTCAAGTACGCATACATATGACTCAATATTTCTTAACTTAATTAACGGTAAATCATTGAAAAATTACGAAAAAAGACTTCTTATAGTATGTACGATAAGGGATATATTTGTCTAGATATTTACATAAAATCTAACGAAATGTAAGATAAAAGTAAAAGTGGAAGTAAAATTACAGTTCCAATATTCAAAGTCTTATCAGCTGTATATTTACAGCTTTGTCCACACCATTCGAGGCCCACATTGAAAAAAACGAATACTTAAACGGCCATTAGCAGCAGTGGCAGCGCCATGGTGGGGGGTACAGTTGCCCTACTAGTAAAATGGTTTGTACCCTCATGCACAGTATAAGCCACAATGTACTTCATTTCTAACAAATTCATCATATTTTTTTTATACGTTTTTGCCCAAAAATGAGTGTCAGAATATACAAAATCCATTATGTTGTCCACAAACATTCTTGGGGAACCCTCTCAGAAGCTCCATGGGAGGCTTGCCGCATTTTTAATCTCAACCTTGACAGTTTAAGTCAACTTGCCCTCTATATGTACTCCTAGTCTCAGGAGGCTGGGGCCGGGTAGAGTCAGTTGTGGAGCCTATATTGGTCTATCATTCTAAGTTTAAGGGCTTGATCTTATCATCGCGTTCACACTAACTAGCACCAGTTGGTGATTGTTTTCATCTGATCTATCTGATTATTCTCGGGGTATCAATTGTGCATAATAAAAAATCACACGAAAACAGGTTGCAAAATGGACGAATAATAAATGTCCCTTTGGTGAGACTTTATTACACATCACTCAGGGACTGACATTGAAAAAGCGGGTGGAATAATTAACCGAGGCCCTGTGTGCCTGTATGGAAATAGAAAAAGAATAGACTAAGGATTTTTTTACTATTACAGGGTCTTAATACCTTCTAATTGAGAATTTAAAGAACGTATTTTTAGACTGCGGGTAGGATATATACATACAATTTATAATACGTATAACAGTTTTTCTTTGCCTTCTAGCGTGATGTAATTTCTAATATAAGATATTATGTTACCCACAACCAGATGCAACAAAAGCTGGCCTACAAGTATCGTTATGAATCAGGATACATTAGCTTGATTTTTTCATTGGCCATCTAAATCAAGGAAGACAACTCTTGTCATTTGTTCTGTTGTGCAATAACATTTTGGGAATATATTTAGCTTCGTGAGAGATTAAATAGTTAACAACGCAATAACACTAGCATTTCAACAGAACTATTCCTCGTCTGGTTAATATACAGATTGAATGTGCTATTGATTCAATTATCAGCTCTAAAAGTTCTTTTATATTGATGGTGATCGTTAGACTACATAATTACACTTAAAGTTTATTACATGTATATAGGTTATCTCTATAAGTCAATGTCATGTCAAAAAATATAACAGTTATAAAATATTTTCAAATCAGCTGCAAGCAAATCGTTAAATCTTTGGCGATATACAATAATCATAAAAGTTATTATCCCCTATATCTTTCGTTCATTTTTGACATGTAAACGTTTTTTTTTAGGTCCACAGCTAATAAAGTTGATTTGGTCTCAATGAGTCAAAGTTCAACAAGTACTTACATTTTATCCCTTTAACTTAATTTATCATAAAATAGAAGGAGACTTGGGGGCAATTTGCCTGAAGGACACTTTCATTTGCCATCTGATTAATTTGTTGAATTCTTTGACAAAGTGATTAAGTCATGATTTAATCATCAATTAAGAGTCAATATCTATATCTATAACCAGATGAATTGAACAGGTGAAATAGTTATCAATAATTGCTAGGTTTTGGGAAGTAACATGTTCCTTTAGCCACCGTACGAAAGCTCAAATAATAATAATATCGTACTGTTGCTAAAAGAACATGGGGCAGTTATGGCATAGATCTGAATTAAAGTTGGTGTTTTGAAACATTTCTGAATTCCATTGGCAATAAATCAAAAATTTCAAATTCTGAGAAAGCCCTTGACGAATTAAACTAATTTAATTGTAAATGTATTAAGCAGCTAATACAACAGAGTTAAACCATTAAAATAAACCTTTACGCGTATTTAATAACAATCTACCATAGAGATTCAGGTAGAAATACTGTCCGTTTGGCAATCGATAGCCTTCCAGGTCAAAATGACTGTTTAACTTTAAGTACAGTGGATAGTAAAGGGAAAGTTTTTCATCCTAGTATGCTTCAGTGTATAAGACGGGTAACGCCTTTGGGTACAAATAGGGGGCAGACTGGATCAATGGGCGTATGACAGGGAAACTACTTGGCCACCAATTCATTTCTCTAACTAGTTTTTATAGGGTACTACTTAGAGACCTATTATCAAATTAAAACCAAAGAACCAGATGTTAAAACACAATATGCGTTAATGGTTCGTGGTTGCTCACGATTTCAAGGGACGTTGTGAAAGAGTTAAAATGTAATCTTTTTCTTTTATCAATATAATATGTAGACCAAGTGAAATAGACATGTGTTCAAAATTACACAGAGTATTTCTTTGAATCTCCGTTCTCTCTGGATTTCGAGGAAAGGTTTTCACAAAATGGGGCATACCTTTAGTTTGCCAATTTATATATTATTTCCACATAACTACTGTCCACGTGGATTAGAGTATTGAATAACTATAATTTTCAGATTTTAAATCTGAATTCTAACAATCCTATAGGCTAGTTATTCTTCAGAACATGTATAAAATCACATTATACATAAAAGCCCATCATACATTAAAAAAAATTGTTATTTCGCAATAGGTTACATTTATTGATGTACAAAAGCAATCTATATAGAGCGTTTTGAAGTGAATGTTGAATTTATTACCGATTTAAGAAGGAACTTCACTTCGAAAAGCACGTAAAAAAAACCTATATTACTTCCCTCTACTACAATAAATTCATGATATGGTTATCTTACGGGTATGTTTATTATTTTAGTAGTAGCTTAATAATTTAACCATATTGATGCAAATTCAAAAAAATCTTTTTAACCTTCCTTAAGCAAGTCAAGATGGTTTAAAAAAAAGTTGTATTAAGTTACTCTCAATAGAAATTATAGAGAAAGTGTTGTGTCCAATGCCTGTAAGCTATGGTTAAAGTATTTTTATTTTTGACGATAACGTTAAAATCAACCTTATGCCTGTAAATCTCGATAGATAAATGTTGCCGTGTTGTGGATTTTTCGGCCATCCTTATAACAACCCACATTGATAGTGAACATTAACGAAATCTTACCTGAGTTTGTAGTAGCAGTAGTGACATGGCCAAAAAGCAAACAAATCACATTGAGAATGATAAAATTATGATAAAATATCCGTTTAAAGTATATTTCCTCCATAAATTCGGCAACTATTACAAGTGTTTTCCTTCTAAATGAACTTTGATATATATATATTTTTAAAAATCAGTATGATTTCACAATACACCTGTACATCCCAGCTTTTACCCGTCAATAAATTATTACGACTGGTTGACACGGTCTATCACACGTGGATATTAGCCAACATTGACGTTTATTTGTATAGACCCGGTTGTCACGGATGTCAAGCAGACGACATAATATTAAAAGCGTCTATAAAGAAATCTTAATACGAATGAAAATAGAGATATTAAGTAGCCTATATATTAATGGCAGTGGTTATTTACCACTGGCGTACTAAGCGTGGTAAATAGTCATAAGTACCCTTAGAGCTATATACGTGGCAACTTGTTAAATTAGGCCAATGTCACCATGCTAGTCTATGGATACAAAACGTGGTAACTAAATTTTACCACGTTTTTTTTATTTGGTGGATTTCATCCAATTTTTTTTTAACATTTCCAAAAATCACACTTTTTAGGTTTCAAAATTATAAATATTGTGCACATTTCACATTGTTAGCACACTAAAATAATCATTTTAATATCTCTAGCGAAGGAAAATATCTGCAATATTTAACATCGGTGACTATGGTTTTCGGGCATTTTTTACGCTAGATTTCACATTCTAAAAAATTTCTGCAATCGCTATATGATGTGAATCATAAGGAATGCGTGTTTATAATCATACCTTGTCCTCAGTATTGCGTGCATTTCCAGTTGTCTATTAGTCTGCAATTTGTTTATATATACATTTTAAAGCTTTACTTTTGACAGACTTTTATTGAATTTTTAAATTTTTATAATACTGTATGTTCCTGGTTCATCCCCTGAGGTGTAGGGTGCGGCTAACTACATGTATTGTAGGAGAAGAATCATAGAGTTTCAGGATTTCTGGTGCCCTTCAACACGACGATCCCAAGCGAACCTCGACACTTTGGTCATCAAAACTAAAGCTAGAAATAGACTCAATAGAAAACAACAAAGCCTTCCTACGGAGCATCTTATTTGATTGGTATATTATCATATGAGTGATTATTATGAATGAAAAATCAATAAAATTATAAATTTACAATATTATGAGAATAATGTTCAGTCTGTAGCTTTTAAATACTCGAGAAGGCACAATTCTTAACGATTTGGACGAAACTTTGTGAAATTGTTTATTATTAGCCACGAGCCCTATTAAAATGAAAACAAATCTAAGAAATATTTGATATGAGTTATTACTCTTATTCTTGGAAACGCGTTCAATTTATAGCTTGTAAACAGTATAGAATGCACATTTCTTAACTGATTTTGATGAAACTTATGAACAAACGATGAACCCTCTCAGAATATAACTTGTTCTTTAGCTAGTAAACATTGTAGAAGGAACAATTATTGATAAATTAAGATAAAGTTAGATAAAACCTAATCAAGTAGGAACCTCATTAAAAGTGTTGTAAAATGTCTTAGACTCGACCGACTCATTCTTTTGAGTTAACCGGATTGTTTGTTTCCATACGTCAGAAAAAATACAGATATTGATAGTGTTTGACTGTAGTATATAGTCTATGTTAGTAATAATACAGATATCGATAGTGTCTGACTATAGTATCCATTATGTAGTATAGGTCAGTAATGATAGAGATATTGATTGTGTTTGACTGTAGTATGTTGTTTTGGTTAGTAATGATAGAGATATTGATGTTGTTTGACTGTAGTGTGTGGTCTGTAATAGAGGTTAGTAATGATACAGATATTGATAGTGTTTGATTATAGTACAGATATTGATAGTGTATGACTGTAGTATGTAGTCTATGTCAGTAATAAGACAGATATTGATAGTGTTTGACTGTAGTATGTAAGTAATGATACAGACAATGATAGAGTTTGACCTAGATTACATACTACAGTCGAACACTATCAATATCTGTATCATTACTGACCTCGACTGGTTACTAGAGTAAAAAAGTATCAATATCTGGATCATTACTAAACTATACTACATACTACAGCCAAACACTATCAATATCTGTATTATTACTGATCTCTACTACATACTACAGTCAAACACTATCAATATTTGTATCATTACTAACCTCTACTACATACTACAGTCAAACAGAATCAACATCTGTATCATTACTAACCTTTACTACAAAGTACAATTAAACAGTATCAATATCGGTATCATAACTAACCTCTACTACACACTACAGTCAAACAGTATCAATATCTGTATTACCACAAACCTAGACTACATACTGCAGTCAAACACAATCAATATCTCTATCATTACTGACCTATACTACATAATGCATACTATAGTCAGACACTATCGATATCTGTATTATTACTAACATAGACTATATACTACAGTCAAACACTATCAATATCTGTCTTATTACTGACCTAGACTACATACTACAGTCAAACAGTATCAATATCTGTAGTAATACATGTACAGTCAAACAGTAGCAATATCTGTATCATTACTAAACTATACTACATACTACAGTCAAACACTATCAATATCTGTTCCATTACTAAACTATACTACATACTACAGTCAAACAGTATCAATGTATGTATCATTACTGACCTCGACTACATACTACAGTCAAACACTATCAATATCTGCATCATTACTGACCCCCTTTTTGGCTTTTCGTGGGCACTACCCTCTAAATACGCCACTGTAATTACTTGTGAAAACGTAGTAATATTAGGACACAAATTGCACAAAATGCAGTAATTTGGGAAGATTAGTCCTGAATTGATTTTGAATAGATATACTTGTAATAAGCCTGCTTTCCAATTCATTAACAAGGTTAAAAGTAAATTTTGACTAATTTGTAATTAAAATCTATTGCCGAAAGAACAAATGAATGTACACCAAATTTCATATAACGCGGAACTTTTTAGATAGGTCTGAATTGAGAAGTGTTCAGCCTTGAACCGTGAACTCTTCACAATCGGCCTTGACAAACACGACATTTTTTTTTCAAAAGGGGAATTTTTGATGAACATAATGAGTATATGATTGCGAAATGGTTACTTTGAATATTTAGGTAGTTTTAAGCAATTTTTCAAAAAAGGAATATCAAATCATGATTAATTTTATTTACCACGCCGTAAATAGCTATATGAGTACTTATGGCTATTTACCACGCTTACCACGCCAGTGGTAAATAGTCACTGCCTATATTAAATATTCAGAAATCAAATTATTTTAATACTATTTAAAACATAATTTTTGAATCATATATCAACATTATCATTTCCACGGTTTTACACATCGAATTTCCTGCTCTCTCGGTGTACAGTTCAATAATTTCAAATCTTTCATCGGTACGATTTATTTCATTGCCAGGCATTTAATTTTCATTTTGAAATTGAGACAGGTGCATTAGAGCTCTATCGCATGGGTATTTTAATCCGATTGTATCCGTTTAACACATACGAAAGGAAAATGGCTTGAAGGGAGAGATAACATCAATTTTGGAGGAATCTTATTAATGATTCAAGCAACAAACTCAACAGAGTTGAGTGGACTGAAGGAGAAAATCAGTTTCAATGGAAGAAGTATGCACCAGGTAAGCAGCCTATATGGAGGACTAGGGTGAGTTGGGTACGTAGAGTACAGGAGCGGAAGAGAAGTACTGGACATTCAAATGGATGGAGAGTGGGTTTACAAGAGAGCTGCAGAAGGGGCCTATGGGGTCTTCTCTTTCATTGAGAAGTACTCATTGTAACCCCGTGCCATGCTTCGAACGACAGTATTCCGAAGACTTATTATTATGGGTTTTCGATGTGGATATATTTTACTACAGTCTTACAGTATCGATTAAAATTGCATTTGAATAGATATTTTACAAGTAGTCTCACTGGTCAAACGAAATTGAAGAAAATTACTAACGCATATAAAACGTTAATATTTTAATGAAAAATTTGCAGTTTATAAAAATTCAACATGTTCCAGTTGAAGACTTCAGATCGATCTCTGAGATGACGTCTAACATTATATTATGTGATAACCATTTTGTAAGATAAATTCTAAACGATCCATAGCTCTTCTAAGAGATTGCCGAATGTTGTCTAATGATACTGGATTTGGCAAACATTCTCCTGAAAAAAAAATACAATTTAATTTGATTCGCAGAATACATGATACATTTTGATCTTGACAACTCACACAAAATCCCATTTCTTTTAAACGCTGAAATTGAACCCTGCTGTTTACCAATATTGTGTCGTGTGTTATATAATATAA
Organism: Lottia gigantea; assembly: GCF_000327385.1. NCBI lineage: Eukaryota > Metazoa > Mollusca > Gastropoda > Lottiidae > Lottia > Lottia gigantea. The sequence goes on along the minus strand of NW_008710013.1, from coordinate 678,927 downwards.
CTCTGTATACCTAATATCTCAACAACATTGTACTGTGTTGTATATATAACACTGTATACATACTATATCTCAATAAAATTATGTCGTGTTGTATATGTAACTCTATAAACCTATCATATCGTAACAACATTATGCCTAGTTATATATAGTGCTGTATATATCTCAACAACATTGTGCCGTGTTGTATAATATATAACTCTGTTTTATATACATGTATACTCTTTTCTGTACAGTGGGTAGAGGTGTGTGCCACTCAGTATGGCTAGATACTCTCCTATAGAAGCACTGGCCTAGGTCACAAGTAGAGACTATGGATTTCAACATGAAAACTATTTCAATTCAAACAGAATATGTTTTACTGAAGATCATAGATTATTACTTCTGGAGAGATTACAAGAAAAAATATATTCAACTCAAATTCCATTGCAATTGTTTCAGGGAGTTGATGAAAGGGGTTCTAATCTACCATGAACTAATACATTACTAAAGTTTTTATTTCTTTTATATGCAGTGACCAAACGTTTAGTATAAACATTTGGAAAGTCATCTTGGAGCTCATTATAAAAGCGTTTGACAACGACAGAGGCATTTTTAGCTGTAGTATTGTAGGTTGCAATGAAGGGTATGATTTAGTTGTCATATTGGATATTTAGCCTGTTAGGTATGACTGTTTGTAGTTGGTCTACTATAATTTGTAGAGCTTGGGTCAGTATGGTATAATTTGTAGACCGTTGCGTTAGTATTATGCAATAATTTGTAGACCATAGCGTCAGTATGCTATAATTTGTACACCATTGCATTACTATGGTATAATTAGTAGACCATTGCGTCAGTATGGTATATTTTGTAGATCATTGCGTCAGTATGCTATAATATACACGAAGACCATATAATTCCATGCTAACTTGTCATAAAAACGTCAGTTTGAAAAAAAAATAGGGACATCGTCATTGATTGGTAACCCACTTTCTCATCTACAACCTTCGAACTCTTTAATTTCCAAACAAACAAAAAAATTACTTTATGGAAAAGCGTGGGCTAACGGGCCATCCGTAATAACAATTACATGTATTATTTTTTTTTATAATATTTATAGCAATTAATCCACAATAGTAAATGTCATTAATCACAATAATCACATGACAGATCATTACAATAAAACAACGAATGTTTATTAATCACGGTGATGCTTTGTTCTTGCAGATTTTGATGGGGCAAGATTTCCAGACCGGAATAATGCTTGGAAGTAAAAAGCTAAACCAAGAAGACAAAATGCCGTAACTACGATGATATATTCAATATGATTGGGATATTCAGTCCCACAGATTGTATACCATTCTACACCATTTTTAGGTTTATCTTTCATACAATTGAAATCAAAAACGTCTTCTTTATAATCACCAATACATAAATTCTTCCTTTTAGATAAAACCTGAAAAATAACATAACATAAAGATGTTATACGTACACATTAAAATGAGAACGTATATTGCCTCAGTGGAGTTTCTATTAGGTGGAAGGACCAGTAATACTAAATAGACTAACTTGATTTACCAAATGGTCGCCTCATTGTATTCAAAATCGACCATTTTATCATAAATAAGGATATTTAGCGCTCTGATTTGCACTTAATACCATACAACTCTTCCATTCTGTTAAAACTAAGCAATTTAAGCCGTAGTAAAGCGTTTTATAAGGCAACGCTGCAGCAAAATGTGAATGAATAGGAAATTTTTATTAAAAAATGCCACCATATTGTAAGGGGAGATAACATATATCATTATATTATCTATTTCTGGAATTGCAGAAACAACAGGCATCGGACGAAGAATTGGATTTTTTTAATTACTCAGTGGTTTGACAGCGTAAAAATAACTACGCTATTCTAGCCAATCAAAATCAAACTTTAGACAGAATTATCTGTTCTTGCCAATTTACATGGTAAGTCTTTCATGGCCGAGTCAACTAACGAACATTGGCGAATTTTGAGCCGAATGCACCAATTTCTGTCGTGAAAGGTAATCCTATTTCTTAAATGCTACAGAAAGTTTGTGTCAACTAATTGCCTGACAGCCATCTTTGATGTAGGTTTTGAATAAAATGATTGGCAATATAAAACCTCGAAACCACTTACCTGACCAAAGGGCGTCTGGACATTAACGGTTTCCTGGCAGGTTCCTACACCTTGATGATATCCAACAGCCTTTATGGTCTCGGGTCGTTCAGTAACTACCAGATATATATAGAATACATAGTGGATAATAACTATTGATGTGATCTCAAATATACTTCCAACTATAATAATATAAAAAATACAAATACAATGCGAAATAAAAATTAAAACAACATCAAATTTTTAAGTACTGGAATAGAATATTGTTAGCAATTTGCAATGGTTAGTTACTGAAAACGAAGTGATTATACATTATGCATTTCGACAATGCAACCAAAACTTTCTACCGGAAGTAACCACACGTTAAATTGCCTTACCTGCTATTCATTGCTGGTGTCAAATTATTTTATATATCGCAATTGAAAAGTCAATGGTGCATCTTTCAAATAAGTGTTAATGACATTTAGCTTATTCGCAGTTTTATAAGAATAAAAATCGCCTCTATATTTCTGACTATAGTCTAATAGACACATCGAGTGCATATTTTATTAAAAACTCAATTTAAAGCTGAGAAGACGGTTTTAACCTGTTTGCTATGCGCTAGTTTTACCATATTACCATCATATACACGTGCATATTTGACCTACTTACTTGGATTAGCACTATTTCGGGCATTAAGATACGGAACTCTATCTGATAACCAAACTATCACTGCATATGTTACCAACAATAACAGTACGCAGACCTCTGTGTGAATTTTAAGCGAATCGTGTAAGGGATGATAAATTGGAACAAACTGTAAGACACCAAGCGGCATCGCAAATAATCCAGTTATCATAGCACACACCAACTCAGAAAAAAACCTAAAAATATGAAGAAAGATAGCTTGCGATTCAAGGTAACATACTCCCACTGGCAGCTGTCAGAAATAATAAAACAGTCTTTAGTGACTAAAGTACGATTTTTCTCATATTGAAGAAATTATTGCTGAATAATTCCACAAAATTTTTTAAAATCAATATCAATAACCCAAATACAACAAACAATTAACAGCTCTAATCAAGGGCAAAAAACAACTTTTGACGCGTGTTTACAAAGTCAAGGGCAATAACTCAAAAAATGTTCATCAAAAATATCTCTTGTTAGAACTTGTCCGAGATCTTATCAATTTCAATGAACACAAAGTTTCATCAGAATCGGTTGAAAACTGTAGCTTCTATTGTGCTCACAAACAAATTTTGACGCGTTTTTACAAAGTCAAGGGCAATAACTCAAAAACCGTTCATCAAAAATGCGTCAAGTTAGAACTTGTCCGAGATCTTATCAATTCCAATGATCACACCAAGTTTCATCAGAATCGGTTGAAAACTGTAGCTTCAATCCTGCTCACAAACTATTTTTAACAAATTTTGACGTGTTTTTACAAAGTCAAGGGCAATAACTCAAAATCCGTTCATCGAAAATGCGTCAAGTTAGAACTTTTCCGAGATCTTATCAATTCCAATGATCACACCAAGTTTCATCAGAATCTTGTAGCTTCAATCCTGCTCACGAACAAATTTTAACAAATTTCAAGGCGTTCTAAGTCAAGGGCAATATCTCAAAAACCGTTCATCGAAAATACGTCAAATTCGAACTTGACCGAGATGTTATCAATCTAAAGCATCACACCAAGTTTTATCAAAATCAGATGAAAACTGTAGTCTCTATAGTGCTCACAAGAAATGTTGACGGACGGACGGACGGACAGGGGCGACGACAATATACGACCACAATCATATTCATGTGGGCGTATAAAAATGGGGTTGAGTCCCTTTGACCAAGTCGGCACTGCAATACAGTCAAAGGGTATCCCTTCTTAGTTAAACCCCATATGTATAACGTATGCCATAATGTGTGTAGGGCCAGATTTATCGGGCTAGTATGCACCCTGTCCGAGGTCTGATATATTCAATGTAGATATTGGTTTATCTATAATGGTTTAATCTTACCCGGCAGACTGGAATTTTCCGACTTTACTACATAACAAACCTCTAACACCATGGAATATTATTGCGAAAGCTGACGCAAAAGTAGCATGGAAGTAGTAGCTGGTCCAGGGAACTTGATAATGCCGATCAAATATATTAGGATCATCATCATGCCATGTCCACCATAATAACTTTATTCCCATTATATCATACGGTACATCTAATAACACTACAGCTAGACCAACTAAAATAGTACCCAGGTGAAATTTTAAAACAATCTATTCATGCCATTTACCTGCTGGTAAAAGTTTCCAGACAATTGATTCCTGACAGTTTGGTATGTTTTTCGCAGATTCCACTAAGCTAATGAAATCTATCATTAATTTTGCTTTTAGACCATCTCATGTAATGTTCGTTGAATCAGGTGGTAGCCGTATTTTGATAATAAAAAATTGACCGTTGTATCAAGTTTGCGATTTTACTGTTTGATTTTTCTCCAGTCAGTAAGATACGTATGAAGTACAAATACAAACCAGCAAACGGCTCTGCCCACCATCTTAGTTTCATCAGAGATACAGCAATAGAGGTCGTATATATAAAAACAGGGTCTAAACAAGACAAAAATAAAGATAGGTTAAAGATAATAAAAAAAACACAGAATGATTGTATGATTTGGCTTTTGTTCGAATACGTTTTATTTTTTTTTTTTTTGAAGGCTTCTAATGAATTGGGAGCCATGGTGAGTTAGACGCTTGCTCAATAACCTGAGGATAATACCTGATTTTTCAACCCGGTCTTCCCTTATCTGTCATGCAGGTTGGAGGGGCTGACATAAAACAGATAGCTTGCCAGTCAAGGTAACATAAGCCCACTAAATTTAATGCGTTTTAACTAAGTCAAGGGATATAACTCTGAAACAGTTCATCCGATTATTACCAATTTCAAACTTGGCCGAGATCTCATCAATATATATGTGCATACCAAGTTTCATCAAGATCAGATAAAAACTGTAGCCTCTATCGTGCATACAACAAATGTGGACGGACGGACGGGGGCGACGGCAATATAAGTCCACATTTCCATGTGGGCGTATAAAAACTGTAGTCTTTATTGTTCCTACAAGCCAAATTTGGCGTGTTCTTACTAAGTTAATGGCAATAACTCTGAAACCGGTCATCCAATTAATACCAATTACGAACTTGACTGAGATTTCATAACCATGTTTCATCAAGATCGGATAAAAACTGTAGCCTCTACAAGAAATGTGAACGGACGGACCGACGGACGGGCGGACCGACAAGGGCGACGGCAATATACGTCCACATTTCCATGTGGGCGTATAAAAAACGTTTAGTCGTTCGGATGGAACAAGGACTAGACATGGGGTAAGGCCGTGTTTGCTACAGACTGTGCACGTTAAAGATCCATCGACATAATTATGGACTTTGAAAGAATAAGCTAAGACGCTGTTGGCGCCGTCCATCTTCATAATAGCTCAATCAGGTAAAGTACCACTTCATTTATTTCATTTTATTTCTAATCAGTTATTTATTTCTCGAGCAAATTAGGCTCAGGGTGTAAGTAATTTTCCCCAAACTGGCTGATTGTTTGCATACAAGTTATGTACTTACAAAGTAGAATAATATGTAATGGTAATCTCTGTCCTAATAAAATAACCATAGTTTGAGCATGCCAGAAATTATCAATATCAGGTAGGAAATAGCTGACACATTCTACTGTTAAACCATGTAGTAACGCTGCTAACCACAACCACTTATATCGACCACCGTGCCGCAATGCTAAAAATGAAAAATAAAATTCCCATCAATTTTCAAATAATTGGGTGGTCATTAGATCGAGCGATTTTCATTTAAGAAGATCAGCTTGACATCGACAAGTGATTGATTACTCAGGGTTGTAGATGCGACCTTAAGAAGTTCAAGACGAAGGAAAAAAACGATGGTCGATGATTTGTCTCCAATTTACGCTCTATAGGCTTAGCTTGTCTGTTACAGAATTCTGAATTTATAATCAGCAGTGGTCGCTGCCAATTCCACTGAAGATAATTTATGTACACTGATGATAATTACAAAAAAACTTACCATGTACCAAAGTGAGGAATGCTAATACATAGAAAGCAACTTCACAATATAGAATACTGGCATGGTTCTTCAGTATATCAGAAGGATGCCGAAATTTAATCCACCATTCTTGTAGTTTCTTGAATAATGAAACAGATTCAATATTGTATCACAAGTATTTACTTTGTGATAGGCGTCTGTGCATTTATACGGACTATCATCAATACATAACCCATTCGTAGAAATAGTGATAAATTACTGGAACCGATCCAGTCTATTTATCATTCTTTCATTTTTCGATATGAAGGTTTGATGGTTCTAGCTATATCTACTTTGGTCATTTGAAACGTTGTGATACCGGAAGATATCTATAACAATCTTACTCAAAGCCGGCGGTCAGTTTGTTTTTCAAGAGAGGTTGATATTAAATCCAACCATACCAAAATAATGAGATGTGGGGTGAAAAGTTGCTCTATCTAACTTGAAACAATTCCTCATTAGAGCAAATAATTTGGATTAAATTTTATTTCTTCAAAACCATTGTTTCATCCCAGGCGGCAATCCGCTGGTTATCCTGTAAACTACAGTACGCAGGCTTAGTGTAAAATAAAATAAAAAAACATTTCGAAACCTATCGACTCTTTAAGGCTCTATAATTGTTGGTTTGCTACAAAATGGGCACGATATATTGATTCTCAAACCTATCTCCCACTCTCAACCCCCACCCACCCAATCTTATTCAATTCAGTTTACTTGTTTCTTTCATGCAAATAAGATTGGTTCCTCGTACACGTCGGAGGATAAGAGTTTAAATCACGACAAAAAATGGTATACCAATTATTTATTCTAATTTATATTCGGGTGGTCGAGCGACAAAGTGACATAAAGTATTCATTAAAAGCCGTTGATTTCGCCAGGTTTCGGACTAACTTTTAAAATCACCACTGCTTTATCAAGCCGATACTGTCTTGATAATCATGTCTATACAAATACTATTTAGATTTATTCATTACCGGTACTTCAACAGTGTTAACATACAAACCTTGTCTGAAAGAATGTTATGTTCATACTCCTGTATTTGTTCCATTTTAAATTCAATAAAGATACGCCCAATCCAGAATCAACGAAAATATTGAATAATTCAACAATTTAATAGTGGTCTATTTTCCATATAAAATGAACTTTGACATTTGCTTGGATTATCCAGACCCATTATATTTTGTTTGATAAACTTCACAAATATTTTCGCATAAGGCGTACATCAAATTTTGAAACGAGTAGATTTTCACTCGATAAAAAGTCTTTTTAGAATCAAATTATAGAAACAAAAAAAGCTTTGTAGGGTAGTAGTGTGACATATTTTTTTAATGATTCAAATACGAAAACTCGGCTGGTTAGAAAAACGTGTCATTTTATCATTCGTCGTTGCAATGGCGGACAGTGCCAGCGAGTTGGAGAGCGATACCAGCTCAATAGATGGGGGTCCTACGCTTAAACCCCCTTCTCCTGCTGCTCTGGAACAGTTGCAAAAAAGAATTGAATCACTGCAGCAGGAGAATCGAGTATTGAAAATGGAATTGGAAACCTACAAAATGAAATGCAAATCTTTACAAGAGGAGAATCGTGATCTGCGAAAAGCAAGTGTCACAATAGTAAGTGTTGTTTATTTTAATTTTCCTTTAAACTTTTGGGTCATAAGGGCACCAAATATGGTATTTTTATGTTTTGTTTTAATTGATGGATAGATAGTTATAATATTACATCTTATATTGCTAACTGTCGTGGATAAATTGCCACCTGATCTCTGCTGATTTCATCTTAGGAGCCCAGATGGTGATTTTTAATTTTATTTGCACACCTTCTCTTCTTCAATTAGCCTTAAAGTTTACTGTGTATGCAATTTTTTATTTCCTTTTTAAATTTGTTTGGTTATGGTTGGATCAAGAAGTTTTCAATCAGATTAAAAATGAGTGGAAATATTTGCCTAAGAAGATAAAAGGTCTTAGTGAATGAGTCAAGTTTTATTTATATATACGATTCATGATTCATTTCATTGACTAAGATATTTGTCAATAGAATTGTACCATTATCATTGAAAACATTCTTTCACAATGAAATTATTACAAGTTCAATCCATCTCTCATTCACACATAGTTCTAATGTTTAAACTAGGGTTTCGGTATCTATTGTTATGGTTGTTAGACAAAATATGATCCCACTTTTTCTAAGATTTATTCATAAATTATATAATAAAGACAGCAGAGCTTATGAATATGATACATCAAGTTGGTCAGTATGTAATGTTCTATGCATTGAAACCTAAAAGCATCTATTTGTAATCTGCTCTGTATGGTAAATAGCCCATCAAATAATTAAATACAAATATTCATAAAAATAAAATAAGAATTGTGAGAAAGGTGAAAAGAACAATCAAAGATTAATATCGTCATAATCAAGTTAATTTACTCTTAGAAAGCTGGAAATAGGGTTAGCCTGAAGAAATTACAGAATTCAGTTTGAAATATCTTTAAAGCGGAAGTATGTACCAGCTTCAAAATAATTTCCATGGAGCTAAATCTACCTCTGTCTTTCCAAGAAACCTTTTCATTTATCTGTTTCACCACTGGTTTATTGCGTGATTGTAGCATTGAAACATGAATTTAGCCCACAGTTTAGGGGCTATTGGGAGATAATTCTAAGTTCAACCAATATACACTTTATTATCATGTTTAAAAAGATATTTTCAAAGTATTTTTTCTCAGGTATACAAAAAATCTGCATATATTACCAGAATATTCTGATATTATGTATTGAGTGCTTGAAATTTGCTTGAAATTTATCAATTTCTGTCAACATCTTAAAATCATACTTTATTTTTCCATTCCATTGATAATAAGCAAGTCAGAAACTGGTTCTCTTCTATTCTGTACTTCCATTTCTGAAAAAACAATGTTGTTTTATTAGTGATGGAAAAGGATCGAATACAAAAGGGACTTGTGATGTTCTCGGTGAATTGGGCAAACAACGTTGTAAATGATAACTATGAATATAGTAAACCCTTCAGATTATATCGTTGACTGGCCATAGACTGCCAAAGTAAATTAAGGGTTGTTTCTCCTGAGCTGGAAGTAGGAAACAAGCATGTTGTGCATGTATAGTTCTGAACTGACTTTTAGAGGGAATAATTCTTTATTTATTATCTTGGACATAACTTTAAAAAAAAAAAGGGCATCAAATGAAATTCAATTGTCAAAAGTAAGCTTGATTGTAGCCTAATGATGAAATAAGAATGAATGAAAACTGTATGCTACTCTTTCATCATACCATGTCCTTTGATATAAATAGTGTATTCTTAATGAATTTAATCAGTAGTGAGATCTTAATGGCTTAATTTTCTTACATAATCTTCATGTGTAATAAATAATTTGTTATGTCTACTTATAATTCATTATGTCAATTAGCCTATAATATCTGATTTACAGTACAGTTTTGTCATCCTAAACCATACTGATATGAAATTTTCTGTTTGTGGCAAAAAAAAAACCCTTTTAACCTGATGTAAGATAATCTATTACTTATATGCCAACATTATGTACAATGAAATAGAAGACTCATAATGTTTTATTGGTTCAAATTTCTTCATCCAAATAATCTTGACACCCTACAACACTATACATGGTTAAACTGTCAAAAAATATTAATTTATTAATAGTTCGTCCATTTTATCTCATTTCAGCAAGCTAAAGCTGAACAGGAAGAAGAATTTATCAGTAATACTTTGTTAAAGAAGATAAATTCATTAAAGAAAGAAAAAGAAACATTGGCCATGAATTATGAACAGGAAGAAGAATATTTAACTAATGATTTATCAAGAAAACTAATGCAGGTAGGCTTGTGAGCAGTGAGATTGGGATTCAGGAGTTGTTTTTATCATGACTGTCTTTACTAGGCTGGTAAATAGAATTTCATGGAATGAATTCCCTCTTCTGACCTGTAAAAATTGAGTTATGTGATTCCTCCAGACTATCAGTTTTTATTAGTGTTGAATTGTACGAACCGGGTAATCGTCGGCAATAACCGTTTGTTACCCAGTTAATTACTAAAGATTATAAAAGGAGTTAAAAACCACATTTGCGCCGGTAACTCACCGTTAACTGTAACGGTAAGAGTAAGTGTAAATGAGTACCTAGGAAGATTTTGGGTAGTTTCCCGCGAATTGTCGGTACAAATCGACAGATACCAAACAACCCATTGAAGCTTCTGCTTCAATGTAAGATTATGAGCGGGCCTGACAGAGTTCAGATGGACTGGCGCATTGTCACCCATTGCTACAGTCTCTAACAGATCAAAGGTTTTTCTACCAGTTGTGGGGTCAGTGTAATGAGTGTATCTCATTGAAGTCGCTGTGAATCAGTGTACTGGTTCCACAACTGGTATAAAACTATTGTCTCAATGAATCTGTACTCGTGAATATTAATAAGTTTGAAGCTGATTGACAGGCAAGAAGAAACAAACATCCAATTAGAGGAGAGTTAATAAAAAGTAATACGACCGTTATAACTGTTTTGTTCTAAGCAACTCGTACCCGATTGAAATAATAAAAATAATAACAAAACTTATGAAAACACTAGAACATGCTTAAAAAACATTGTGTTACATTTCCGCAATACAATAAAAATAACTAGAACTGTTCTAATAACAGTACTGATGCAGGGCGGTTACGACATTCAGGCACATACGAAGATGGTCTATTGCAATTACTTTATGTAAATACCTTTCTGCATCTCTAAATGCAAATATCCAAAAGTGCCTGGAGTTTAAAGTATATTTACTAGGAATAAAAGAATATTTGTCAATTAATAAAGAATAAGTTTGATGAAATCCGGATAAGAAATAAGACAGTTGGTAATTTGCATGCGCTCAACAAAAATTCAATATTTCCATCAAATTTAGAATTGAATTAAACACATACATACCAAGTTTGGTGAAATTCCGATAAAAAATAAGGAAGTCGGTAAAGCGCATGCGCACAACAAAAATTCAATATTTCCATCAAATTTAGAATTGGATTATTCACATACATACCAAGTTTTATGAAAATCGGAAAAGTAAATAAGAAAGTTGACAATGCGCATGCGCACTACTCAAATTCGATAATTCCATCAAATTTAGAATTTGATTATACACATACATACCAAGTTTGATGAAAATCGGATAGTAAATAAGAAAGTTGGCAATGCGCATGCGCACTACGCAAATTCGATAATTCCATCAAATTTAGAATTTGATTATATACATACATACCAAGTTTGATGAAAATCGGATAAGAAATGAGAAAGTTGGTAAATTAATTGGAGGTATACCTTCAATATGCTGCCGTGAGCTTAAACTACAATATGGCATGATTCAATCCACCCGAGAGCTTAATTTTAAACCATAACTGGACAAAGATCATTTTTAAGAAATATAAAAGGGAGGGTATCTTTAAAACAACTTAAAATTTGATTTCTATTGGGGTTGACAGCCAGGTTAATCTAATTAGCCGATTTATCTAATAATAACCCCATGTTAAGTGAATGGAGTTTTGAATTTGCATGTAAGGTATGCATGTTATATATCTATAGAAAGCTGGGAATCTCTACATTACAAAATCGAAAGAATTATTGCCATATCTCTACTAGGGACCGAGATATAGCACTTTAAAGGCTCAAAATGGTCCATATTTAGACCACTTTAAAATCGGAAATAGGAATCTGACCCCAAAGGTCAAAAGATCATCAGATAGGCAAGGTCACAAATTATCATCACAGTAAATATGAAGGTCATTAAAGGACAAGGTCATGAGATATACGCCTTCAAACTTTGAAAAAAACAATCCGGTCGTACAAAAAAGGCAAAACCGAAAATCAAAATTATGCTTCCTATCATTTGTAGACAAACAATAAACAGATCGTTTGACACAAACTTTACGCAAATCAGATTAAAAATGAATTCTGGGAATCGATTTGGGCCAAAATGAGGCAAACCAATATGGCGACAAACATGTTACTTCCGGTACGAATTTTTTTAGTTTAAAAGATTTGTATTAAGGCTGGTAATATAATGCATATGTTACTTTTGACATAAATCAATTCAACCGGAAGTGACGCCACCGGAAGTAATGAAAAAATTTTGAATGTGTACTTTTATTCCACTTTGCTGGGGGTCTACACCATGTAAGTTTCAAGTCAATCCGCCAAATAACAACCGAAATAGTATTTTTCGATTAATTTCGGCAAAAAAAAGTATGCAACGAATTTTCGAAAATCGAAAATTTTTAACTGCTATCATTTGCCCTTTGTTACAAGAAATAAGATGAAAGAAACCCGATCAAAATCGGTTGATAAACATGCCCTCTAGAGGCGATTTTCTGTTTGTTGCTAACGTCGCTTCATGTTGCTCAGAAAATTTTCGTTTTACATTCATTCCACAATTCTCCACAGGTTAGAAAACATGGTGAAATCCGTTTTGCCGTAGCCGTTGCCGTTTCCGAGAACTAAGCTCCCGGGATGAAGAAAAAAAAAATAAAAATAAACAGTTAGAAAACAATGCAGTAACAAGATTCAACGAACCATGGCGCGTGTGGAACGTCTGATAATGATTACAGTGCTTATTTGTTTAACCTAATTAACATAAGGGTGCATAAAGATGTTTACTTAATAAAACAGCTTAAATTGCTCTATTTTTACTTCTTATAAAATTGACGGTTAACCGATGATCTCAAATCAGACCCGGTTACCCGTGAAATACTACCCGAAATCGGTTAACTGATTAACCGTTTCAACACTAGTTTTTATATATGCCTACATGTAAATGTGGACGTATACAGTGGTGTAACCTATTTTCGTGGATATAAGGATTCAACACCGAATTTCGTCAAAGATAAAAAAACAAAAAAAATTGTTTATGTCTTAGATGTTTTCTCAGATATTCTAAAAAATAATTAAAATTGGTTTATTTGATTTTCTTTATGAATCCTTCACTTTGACCCATATTTCATGAACAACCAACTCGGCAATGGCGGCAGAATGCGTCACCTATTTTCGTGTACAATGTTTGATCTATAAATAAGTCTAGAAAAACATGTTGTATTGATACCGGGTGATATAATTAACTTCTCTTAGTAGTTATCTTCAATATCAATTCATTATAACTAGTGACAATTCCTTCAAAGAACCACGATTTAAATAAAAAATACTGACTGACAAAATATGATACGTAGCGTGATTTATTGCTAAAAGTCACTGAAACAACATAAGAATATGGCCCACTTTGTGTTCCATAGAAATTTCCTGCTAGTTGATCACGTGACTTCATTCGTTGGAATACATTCTAGCAGACGACACTTGGAATTCCGATTACCGCTTGGGATTATAAGGAAATTCGGCCGATAAAAAATGGTGATGTTTGGTAATAAGTGAAATCCGCCATTTTGTATTTGTCAAAGTATACATTAATACATTTTACCTTGCTTGAAACTACTGGATTCATTCTACTAGCTGACATTGTAGAGAAAACCCATGTTTATTAAAACAAACTAATGCGGAGGTCGCGCAAGGTCGCTCATGTAAATTATTAATCCTTTCCGGAAATCCACGAATAATAGGTTTCCACGAAATTAGGTTACTTGACTGTATTGCTGTCTCCCGGATCTGCCAGTCCTTCAACACAAGATGGTGAACACAAGAGAGACTACAGTTTTTATCTGATTTAAATGAAACTTTTGATCATTTGTATTAATGAGATTTTGGTCAAGTTTGAAGATGATCATATTTCGATAAACAGTTTTTGAGTTATTGCCATTGACTTAAGAAAAACGGAAATTTGTTTGTGAACACAATGGACACTACATTTTTCATCTGATTTTAATGAAACTTTGTGTGATCATTTATATTGATGAGATCTTGGACAAATTCAAATTTGGCGATTTTGTGATGAACTGTTTTTAAGTTATTGATTTTTATTTAAGAAAAACGGTTTAAAATTTGATCATGAGCACAATAGACACTACAGTGTTCATCTGATTTTAATGAAATTGGTGTGATAATGATAATGTCTTGGTTCAAATTTGACGATTTTTCTGTGAGAGGTTTTTGAGAAAATTAATATTTTAGTCGATAAAGACTACTATCATATCTGACAGCTGCCAGTGGATTATGTTTTCACCTCATGGAATGGGTAGTTGATTTTTGAATCATTTATCATTTATTATATTCCCATTGTAGTTGCGTCAGGAAAAAATGGAATTGGAGCAGACATTAGAAAAAGAACAGGAGTATCAGATCAATAAATTGATGAGAAAGATTGAAAAGTTAGAAGCTGACACATTGTCTAAACAACAGACTTTGGAACAGGTAAACACTTGCCCTCATCTTGCTAAGGGCGATATACATCACTGGAAAATTCTATGCAGAATCTACTGAATTTCACCAACAGTAGCTCAGTTAAATGATAACTCTTTGTGAAGTTACTAAAACTTGGATAGATGATATTATGATCTCTATCTATGGGACCACAAGTGTTCACACGAATGGTGATTTTTGACCATTTGACTCTTCAGCATTATCATTCGATTTGCATTGAATAATTGACGATATTTTCAATTGAAAAATTGCTTGAAAACTCGGCCATTGTCTGGCAATTATGACTGAATTCGCCGTTTTTTCCAACTGTTTTTTAGACTTACATTGTAACTCATGATCTTTCATACCTTTAAAGCAGGGCTTATTTTACTTTTCTCTTGATGATCAATGAAGTCGTGAAACAAATGTTAATTGATAAAATAAGTAAGAAGAAAGCCCTCCAAAAAATAAATGGAACTATCAGTGAGCATGCCGTAATCTGATTGAACAATATCATCAGATGCCTATTTATACCATCTAATCAATTTCTTCCTATCATTATTTTTCTACTTTGGTTTTGAAATGTCTTGATTATCCAGCACTGGTAAATGGAGCAAGTAGCATGGTTTGAAAGACTTGACAAATTATAGACTGTAATAATAGACCAGACAAGGGGAATATCTCAAAGCAATGTTCTGTAGAAAGCCATTGGCCATCTGAAACTTGTGTAAGCTATATTGAAAAACATTTAATATACTCCTGATGTTGTGCCACATTTTATGTATTCTTTGCACATAATAAAGACATATTTCAAAGCTTAAACTGCATGAAAAGATACGGAAATATAAAAAGACCATGGCCTATATGGATGACCGAAAGTAAAGTTTATAGTAAAATTATAGTCATTCCTACGACATCTCACCTTGGACAAACTACTGTTTCCTCAAGAGTTCTCTGACAAATATCAGTCGGTCGACAGTATCGGGATCCAATGTAGCCCTTTTCTTGTTAACAATATTATTTAGTTTGTTTAGTTACCCTTGTCACGTAGTAGACAAAGTTAGCAGATCGACCTTATTGACGGGGAGAATTTCAAAACTGCGGAATGATTTTCGGAATGAACTTTTTTACAAATCAAGTTAGTCAGTGTACATGCGAATAATTGAATGGTAAAATCCGATTCGAACATTCGCAAAAATAGATTCGAAAGTAACTATTGGACTATTCGTGTTATCACTAAGGACCACTACTATCATTTATACATGGGTTTTTCCTTTGTAATCCTGTGCTGAAAAATAACCTTCATTGGATTGCTTGTATCCATTAGCCGGTCATGGTGTGAAGTTAAAACTGAATGGATGCAGGAGGCGATTTATAAGCTTAACTGATGTTCTTTTGTATTTAGCATAAGAGGTGATAGTCTAGAAATTTCAAATTTTAAGAAAAAATAAATAAATATACATTGTATTCAACTAATATATTTCACTCAAAAGACACAGGACATTGTAAAACCAACATGTTTTCATCTGATTTCTACATAGTTAATGGTCCAAAGACTTGGCAACTAAAACTAACGCAAATAACTACCAACTGTAGCGAAAACATTTGCAATATTTGAAATCTTTATCAATTTACTTTGGATGAGTTTCTTGATGTTCTGAACCAATTGGTAGGTGTAAGATCATTGTATCCTGAATGTTTTGACATGGTCTTATTAACCCGTATCAAACTAAGCCCACTACACTTCGGTTTGTGGGCGTGGAAATGAGATTGGGGCTATTTGAGTCTGACTGCCACTCGTTTGAAGAGATAAGAATATATTCTTTCCACTTTCCAAAGTCAAAGCTTTTCTCTTTGCTTCAATTCTATACCGAACATCTTACATAATCTTACTGTAGTTCATATTAATCAAAACATTTAATGACATGCTGTTTTGTTTACGTCCATAGCGTCATAACGAGTGGAGTCTCCACTGTGGAGATATCTTACAAAGATTCCAGGGCCAATTTGAATTGGACGATATTTATCTATAAATACGTAATTTTCCTCAATGGGGGTGTGGTTTGGACACGATGGGGTATGCTCCTAGGGAAAAGACTTTTCGGTCATATGATTGCAGACATTTCCACTTTAAGTTTATAGGAAATTGTTTAAAATATTTAATTTCAGTTACGTCGAGAAAAGGTGGAGTTAGAAAATGCATTAGAACAAGAACAGGAAAGTTTAGTGAATAGATTATGGAAAAGAATGGACAAATTGGAATCTGAGAAAAGGTATTGTATTTCCACATTTCAAATTTATATATAGACACAGCTTTATGGAACAACAATCACTGGTTAAAGTTTTATGCAACGTTTCGACGTGTTTCCCCCGTCGTCCTCAGGCACATAATGAGAAGAAGTGATGGGCAAACTATATATACATTAATGCTTATTATTAAGAACACACAAGAGATAAATGGTTTATTGATACATTACATTAAATTTTAACAGGTATAGTAAGAGGTACATAATTCTTAAAATAACATACAGGCTGATTAAGTAAAATAATTGAAGTAAAGTAAATGAATTAAAAAAGATTAATTGAAGATTAAATAAACAACTATTGCTGGTATTGGAGTCTTTTATTAATAGAAATTACATTGTTCATATAACTAACTATGCTTAAAGTTGGAAATTGTTTTTGAATATGAATAATTACAAGTTGATAAGTTTATCATATGCATGCGATAAACGAACACCTTCATCTCTGTTAAGGTCAGGCTGATATCTTCTGATGTGGATAGCTTCATGAAGTCTCCTGGTTTTATCTATGTGCTTATTGATTGTCAGTATGTTGGTGTTGTCAAAGTTGACTTTATGTCCTGTTTTCCTTCCCATAGCAAGATGTTCAGCCACAGCAGATGTTCCTTCATTGCCGGGCTTGTCTTGATGGTCTTTGAGTCGAACATCAAGGGGTCTCTTTGTTTCCCCTATATAAGAGCTTCCACAGGAGCACTCAACTTGGTAGACACATCCCTTAGGTTTTTGGTTGTTCCACTGGCTCTGAGCAAATCTTTAAGCGTTGAGTTGCCAGAGAACACTGTTTCAATGCCGACTGACTTTTTCAGGATCTTCTTGATTTGGTATGATGCCTTTCCGATGAATGGGATAGCTAAGCGGGTTGATGGTCTGTTGGGATTAGGCTGTTGGTTGGTTTTGCCATTAATACGGATCGAAAAACTTGATGTACAAAGGCTGGAGGGTAGTTGTTGTGCAAGCAGAATACTTTCTTGATGTGTTGTAATTCTTGTTGAAAGTATTCTGGGTCACAAATCCTTTTTGCTCTTCTGACCAGCGCTGTGATGGCTGCCCTTTTGACATGTTGAGAGGTGTTGGAATGGTAGTTCACATACTGATCTGTATGTGTAGGTTTCCTATACACGCATGTCTTCAACTGACCGCCTAACCGCTTAATTCTCACATCCAGAAAGGGTATAGAGTCATCTTCTTCTGCTTCCATGGTGAAATTGATCCTCTTATGCTGAGCATTAAGATGCTGAAGTAGAGCTGATGGGTCATCTTCAGCTCTAAGCATGACAAAGGTGTCATCAACTTTCCGGAACCAGCAGATTGGTGAGATCGGAGAGGTTTCCATGGTCTTTTCCTCAAAGGCTGTCATATAGATTTCAGTAATCAATGGTGACAAGGGGCTTCCCATAGGTAGACCGTGGATTTGTTCATAGATCTCATCTCCCCATGTGAAGTAGGTAGAGGACATACACATCTGAATGAGATCGACGATGCTGTCTGTAGTAAGTGTAGTATCTAGTGGGGTCTCTAATTTAGATATCTTATCTCTTATGATACCCAACACATCTTTACATGGGACATTGGTGAATAAGTCGACAACATCATATGAGTACATCTTCCCTGTGATCTGCAGTTCTTTCAATTTGGTGACAAATTCTTCCGAGTCTTTAATGAATGAGTTAGCTGTTTTCCCCAAAGGTGCCAAGATTCTGTTAAGATGTTGGGCGATGTTATAGAAGACAGAATCCCGAGAGCATATGAGTAGCCGAGCCTTGATGGGGTTTTTGTGGATTTTAATTGTTGCTCTGGCATATGGTGAACGTGGGTGGCGGCTTGATCTCAGTTTAAATTTAAGTTGATTGGTAATTTGGTTACTGGATTCAAGTTCGTTTAACTTCTTGTCCAACCTGTCTTTGTATATGCTCGTTGGGTTTTTGCGGAGTCTTCTGTAAGTTTTCGCATCACTAAGTAGTTCTGTGACAGTTTCTTGGTACTCTTTCTTATCCATGATAACTCTGGCTTTCCCTTTGTCTGCTGGTAAAATGGCGATCTTATTATCTTGTCTGAGGTCAGTGAGTGTATCCCTCTGTACTTCGGTTAAGTTGTTGGGTTGTATCTTGTTTTTAGCGAGGATCTCTGTTGGTGTCTCAGATAGTTGATATGACCGCCTGGTGCTAATTGGTGTAAGCCACGTTCTATGTTGACGATGAAGTCATCATGGTTTTTGAGTTTGGTAACGGGTGAAAACTTAAGACCTCGGGAGAGGAGGTTTATCTGCTCGTCTGTAAGATTTTTCTGGCTTAGGTTGATAACAGTTTTGGTTAGGAATTCATTTTTTTGGTTGTGGTCTGGTTTTAATAAATTCTCTGAATGATTTTTCTGTCTTCTTAAGTTGTCAAATTTGGTTTGTTGTGAGCTTTTGATTTTTTGGCCAAGAAGGTTGTTGGTCTTCTCTTGCTTGGTTCTCAAGTCTTGAAAATCACTAGTAGAGAGGGTGGCTTTCACTTCATGGCATTGTTGTTCAAATTTGATGGAAAGACGTTGTTTTTGGTTTCTGTGGTGCTGGATTCTTTCCTTTACCAGGGCATGACTTGCTCTTTCTAGAATCTTTTTCGCTGCTGAGGAATTAACTGGCGAACGGAGGGATAACCCCTTAGGAATAAGCTTATTGTCCCTGCATCTCAATAAAAATGTTAAATTATTACATGTTTGGATTAGTTTCCCCTCACTCTTTTCAAGCTTGTTTATGAGTTGATTTGCCACATCTCCATATTGATGACGAATAAAGTCTTTGAATGGCATTTAGCAATTGTGAGTACGATATATAGACACAGCTTTATGGAACAACAATCACTGGTTAAAGTTTTATGCAACGTTTCGACGTGTTTCCCCCGTCGTCCTCAGGCACATAATGAGAAGAAGTGATGGGCAAACTATATATACATTAATGCTTATTATTAAGAACACACAAGAGAAAATGGTTTATTGATACATTACATTAAATTTTAACAGGTACAATAAGAGGTATATAATTCTTAAAATAACATACAGGCTGATTAAGTAAAATAATTGAAGTAAAGTAAATGAATTAAAAAAGATTAATTGAAGATTAAATAAACAACTATTGCTGGTATTGGAGTCTTTCATGAAATCTCCTTGTTCATATAACTAACTATGCTTAAAGTTGGAAATTGTTTTTGAATATGAATAATTACAAGTTGATAAGTTTATCATATGCATGCGATAAACGAACACCTTCATCTCTGTAAGG